>NW_012267267.1:7864938-7868156 GCF_000151885.1 Dipodomys ordii
CCCATTTGTTAGGAAATGGAAAGACTTAGAAAAAATTATATGAAGTGAAGTAAGCCAGGCCTAAAGAAGCATAGGTCCCATGGTTCCCCTTATTTGCAATAACTAGTATATGTCTGAGACAAGCAGAAACACACAGATAAGTTGATGTTAGGCAAAATGATCCCAAGATAAGGACTCAAATGGTTTTTCTTTCTTGATATTGTTTCTAATATATTTATAAGATGATTTCTTTGTTGCTTTGTATGTCCCTCCCCATGGTATAACCCCTGTTTTCAGTATTTGATGTTGCTATAATTTGTGGAGTGGAAGGGAAAAAAACAAATTGTTTAAATAGGGATACAGGTGGACCCATTGCAACAATGAGATGTACAAGACATTATGTTGAAAAATGAACTTTACGACTTTGGCATGGGGGTTGGAGTGGGGTTTGGGGATGAGGTGGGGGAGGAGGTGGGAGTGGGGAGGGGGGTAGATGGGAAGGGATGTGAAGGGGAAACAAAGGAGGAGGCAACAATGCTTGATAAGAAATGTACTCATTACCTTGCTCATGTAATTGTAACCCCTCTGTACAGTATTTTCACAATTAAAAAAACTCAAAAACCCTAAAATATAAATATATACGTATATATGTATATATACATCAAAAATATCTAAAGCTTAAGAAATGCAGTTTAGGGCTGGGAATGTGGCTTAGTGGTAGAATGCTTGCCTAGCATGCATGAAGCCCTGGGTTTGATTCCTCAGAACCACATAAACAGAATAAGCTGGAAGTGGTGCTGTGGCTCAAGTGGTAGAGTGCTAGCCTTGAGCAAAAGAAGCACAGGGACAGCACCCAGGCTCTGAGTTCAAGCTACAGGAAATACAGTTTATCTTCAAAAATATGTGTGTATGCATATCTATACATATTTATAATACTTATTGCAAAAAACCCAGAAAACACAAACACTGTTAACAGTGTCAGGCAAAGAGAATGAACCTGAGACAAAAATATTGAAAATAGGCTATGTTCACATAACAGAATACTATTCAGGAACTAAAAAATGTATATCAGAGAAACATACTACAACATAGATGGACCTCAATAATATTACACTAAGTAAAAGTCCCAGATGTAAAAACCTCCTATAGCCAGGCACCTGTGGCTCATGCCTGTAATCCTAGCTACGCACGAGGCTGAGATTTGAGGATCATGGTTCAAATCCATCCTGTACCAGAAAATCCATGAGACACTTATTTGCAATTAACTGCCCCAAATCTAGAAGTGGAGCTGTGATTCAAAGTGGTATAATGCTAAACTTGGGCAAAAAATTTCAGAGACAGAAACCAGGCCCCGAGTTCAAGCCCCATGGCCACCAAAAAGAAAAAAAGAGATAAAAAGATCTCCTATAAGATGATCCAATTTATATCAAATGTCAGAAAGGCCAATCTGTAGAGCTAGTCAAGAAGTTAATGGTTGCCTATGGCTAAGAGTGGAAAAGTGGTTTGGCTACCACTGGGTATGAAGTATTGAAAATGTTCTAAGATGGGAATGTGACAATGGCTCTGTACATTTAGCTAAATTTACCATATATGCTCATGGAGAAAACCATGTACCTGTAGTTGAGCCTAGCTCAGAGCAGCATGCTACACACTATAAGAAATAAATACTGATGGACATGATGCCACTGAGATTCAGTGTTGGTCATCAAGAGCTAACAGAGGAGGCATCTTTATTTTAATTTTTCATCTGTGTACAACAGCTTTTACAGTGCCTTGACATCTCCAAAAGCTTCAGACATTCAATGCTAGACATTGTTCAAGGAACTAAGGAAATGAAGAAAGCTATCAGATGAGAAAAGCTTTTGTGTGTTGATAAAAGAATGTCTAAGTGACTCCAGCCATTTAAACAGTCTTAAGGAGGTCTAACTTTTGGTAGTCCATTAGTAGCTGACTATGTCTGTATCCTTTATTTATCTATTTGGAAAAAATACAGAATAAATGAAAGAACAAGCAGGTTGATATAATTCAAAAGCCAATTTTATTATCCTGGATAACATCTTAATAGGAACTCTGAATATTGAGTTTCTTTGTCCTTCAATAAGAGATTCAAAAGATTCTATGAAGGAGATCGGTGCATCTTACACATTCTTTGGAATTAATTAAAATCTTGAGAACAAGAGAGAGAAGGAACAATTAGGTAAAAATCCAGTTTTTGACTTTCCTGTGATCCAGGAACTAGAAATATATGTTCAAATCAAGTCTTTTCAACTCCAGCCAGGTAAAATGTAACATCTGCCATTGATGAAATGTCATAGACTTTCCCAAGCTGCAATCTAAAATCTATAGGAGTCCTTTTCCAGAATAAAAAGTTAACATTCAATATCTGGCACAAAGTCAACTCCTATAAATGCTTGCTGAGTAAATGGCAGTTTCTAATTTCTAATTAAAACATCATCATAAAACCACAGCGGTATATAGAGCATGAAGTGCCAGGTGCTTATTCAATACTATCCTCCCTTATCTACCTTTTATGAATGAAGGGAGCTGTTAAATCTCCTGGATTACATTAAGTCATGTGGTCCCAATTCCCTCCACAATATTAAATCATCTGGTATTTGTGGCTCAGAGCCAGAGTGTAGTGATCAACTTTATTCTGGAATTTTGGTCAAGACTTCTGCCACTTGAATAATGAAGATGTGGGATTGTCCTGCTGTGGTAGCTGCCCAGGGACATCAGATGTTGGATTGGAGCCACAGGGGAGGGAGTGGGTAGTGAGTGAGTGGGATAAGTCACAAGTCAGGGCTAGAGGGGGAGAATCGTAAAACCATGGCCTGCGAAGCCTGGGTACCAAGACTCCTTGATTTGCTGGTGTTTGATTTACTCCTTTTCTTGAGGGTGGGATTGGGTGGACACAGCCATCACATGGTCACCAATGATGATGATGATGATGATGATGATGATGATGATGTGTGTGTGTGTGTGTGTTGTGTGTGTGTGTGTCAGGGACCAGGAAGCAAAAGTCTTGCTAGCAAATTACTAACTTTTCCAAGTCTCATTTTTCTATCATCCTAGGAGATAAGGTGAGAGCTGAGCAAATTATAGAAAAGTTCCCTTTTTTTTCTTAAATAGATATTTCTTCCTTCCTTCCTTCCTTCCTTTCTCTTTTCTTTTCCTTCCTTCCTTCCTTCCTTCCTTCCTTCCTTCCTTCCTTCCTTCCTTCCTTCCTTCCTTCCTTCCTT
>NW_012267267.1:7868946-7886097 GCF_000151885.1 Dipodomys ordii
ATGCTGGAGGGGATGTGGACAGAAGGGAACCTTACTGCATTGTTGGTGGGAGTGTAAACTTGTTCAACCACTTTGGAAAGTAGTATGGAGGTTCCTCAAGAGACTCCAAATAGAGCTCCCCTATGACCCAGCAATCCCACTTTTGGGCCTTTACCTGGATGATCACAAATAAGACCATAGTAAAGCTACCAGCACAACTCTGTTCATTGCAGCATTATTTACCATAGGTAAGCTATGGAACCAACCCAGATGCCCCTCAGTAGATGAATGGATCAAGAAAACGTGGTGTATATATATACACAATGGAATTCTATGCCTCCATCAGAAAGAATGACATTGTCTCATTTGTTAGGAAATGGAAAGACTTAGAATAAATTATATGAAGTAAGCCAGGCCCAAAGAAACATAGGTCCCATGGTTTCCCTTATTTGCAATAAAAATAGTATATGTCTGAGACAAGCAGAAAAGGTCAGATAAGTTGATGTTAGGCAAAATGAACCCCAAGATAAGGATTCTCTTTTTTTCTTTTTTGGCAGTACTACAGTTTGAATTTAGGGCTTTAAACTTATGAGCCCAAAACAATTTGAGCCAGGTCCCCAGTTGTTTTTTCTTTTTAGTTATTTTCAGATTGTCTTGAATTTTGCTTGGGGTTGGTCTTATGCTTCCTATGTAACTGTTACTACAAACATGAAATGTCTTGCTTGGTTGTCTGTCTGTCTGTCTATCTATTTATCTTGGTCACACAGCTTGAATTCAGAGCCTGAGTACTATCCCTGAGCTTTTTGCTAAAAGCTAGTGGCTACCATTTTGAGCTTCACTTTCAGTTTTCTGGTAGTTAATTGGAGATAAGAGTCTCACAGACTTTTCTGCCTGGTCTGGTTTAGACCTGAGAGATGAGGATATCTCAGCCTCCTACTTATAGGCATGAGGGAGGGCCCCAGCCCCAGCCTCATATTTTGGGATAGACATCTTCCTAACATTTTGCTTTCACTGTCCTCAAACTGCAATCCTATTAACTCTTTTAAGGATCTTTTAAGGATCTTGGTGGTTTTTTGTTTTTATGGTTTTTTGTTTTTATGGTTTTTCTGGTCCCAGGGCTTGAACTCAGGGTCTGGGCACTGTCCCTGAGCTTCTTTTGCTCAAGACTAGCACTGTACCACTTGAGCCACGCCATTTACAGCTTTTTCTGTGTATGTGGTTCTGAGGAATCAAACAGGACTACATGCTTGTGAGGCGAGCACTCCCCACTAGGCCATGTTCCTAGCCCCTTCTAAGGATCTTGGATTACAGGTATATACCACTGCTCTCAGCCATTTTATGTTCTTTTATCATTTGCCATTGGAGTAGGGGGTATTCTCTTTGCAGGCAATCTGGGTTCAACACACAATAATTTGCCTGCTTCCAGGATGCATGAAGTTCGGTCCCCCTGACCTCCTGAAAAATAAGCCAAGGAAGAAAAGATCCTTCCTGATTTTGAGTAGTCAAGCCCACAAATCTATCATAGAAGCAAAATGTATATAAAGGTGCAGTTTCACAAACAGGATGATTCTGTGGTGGCTGGTAGAACACCTACCTGTGAGTTACCACCAGGTTAAAGTGAGTTTTAAGAAAATTAAATCATCATCATTATCATTTCTGATTTGTGGATACTAGGAAAGAAGGTCTATTTTGAGTTACTCTAATTCTTAGCTCTTTATACAGTGTTCTGTGTCTAGACTTTTGTACACACTTCTACCTAGAAATCCTCTCTCTTCAGCTCAGTTCAAATGTCTCCTCATTTGAGAAAATTTCTTTGACCTTTTTTCTTGTCCCTGGAGCAGCATTTGTCACTCACCTCTACCTTCTATTTCTCATGCTGTAATGTGTTTTTGTACTTCCCTGGCCATCTCTTCTTAGGTGAAGTCTGCCTTGACAAGCTGAGCTGAATCCATGATTCAGCACTTGCACATAGAGTGGCATGAAGAGGGCTTTTAATAACTATCATAATAATGAAAAAAGCGATGATTGAAAGTAGAAAGAGGAAAGGTCAACCTCCAAAGGAAATGTGAAGTTCTCTTTATATCTTTGTATGCTGTTTCGACTCGATTTCCCACTTTTAAGTTACTATTATAGAGTGGAACAGGCGACGTTGAGAGAGGTTTTTCAATTAGGTTGAATTAGGTTGCAAGTATGGGTCGTCATTTGATAATGAGCTAGCCATATCCCAACTGTAAACAGAATATCTGCCAAGCTATACACAAAAATGCCTGAAGGCAAACATCTCTGCAGAAGAACAGTAGCTGTGTGGCTGAGTCACATGCACAGAGCAAGAAGTTTGGTCCAGTGATGGATGAGAGGAGGAGGCATAAATAGCTTCTCTCTCTTTCAGTATATAAACTTCTTACTAAAAGTATACTTGTTTTGTTATGATCCTTCCAAACCAGCAGGTGCTTGGGTGGCCTTTGGGGAACTAGTAGTGGTGGGAAAGAAAGGAAGATAGTGAAGAACTGCAGAGAGTAACAATTGAATGTGAAGTGGAAAGATTCATGAAGCCAAGATTTGAAGATAAATATTAAAAAGCTGGGCTGCAGTATGCACTACTCCTCCAGGACTTAGGCCTTCCAAGTAACTAATGGTTTTTTTCCCCAATAAATTGTGATGGGCTTTGGTGGAAACAGCTCAGGAGCAGACTGGTAATCTCTTTCCCCAAATTCTGCCAGGTTTGCTATTGGGTTGATTTGGAAGGCTGGCTAGGTTAGAGGAAGATTAAGCCAAGATCTTTTCAAAATAACTGGCATTTGAGGAATAACTACTGTACCTTTCCAAAGAAGAGATGATGTTGATGAAAAGATACGTGTGATCTCATTCTTTGCCTGATTCTCATTTGTCAAAGTACCCAAGACTAAGTCTGTTCAAACAAAAAAGAATTACAATTTTCCATATGTTTCTGAAAAGATTTTTAATCTTATAAATTCAAACAATTAATTAGATAATTAATTAAACTAATTAGTTAAATTAATGCTGGTACGGGATTTGAACTCCAGGCCAGGGCACTCTGCTTAATCTCTTTTGTTCAAGCCTGGCACTCTACCACATAGCTCCACGTCCAGCTTTTTGGTGATTAATTGAACATAAAAGTGTCAAGGATTTTTTTGCCCAGGTTGGCTTTGAATCGCAGTCCTCAGATCTTGGCTTCCTTAATAGCTAGTATTAAAGGCATGAGCTACCCACACCCAGTATGTAAAACATCTTTTTTGAAAAAAATTGAAAATAAGCATTGGAATATAGGTTACTTTTTGTTTAACTAGGAAGTATTTTTAGGATCTCTCCAGTGTCTTAAGAAATTTCACTCATTTCTGTATGCATTTGGCTATTTATTATCATTATTTTTGTGGTGCTGGGGATCTAATCCAGGTCTATTGTCATGCCGGGCAAACACTCTGTCAATAAGCTCCATACCCAGCCCAGCTTGACACATTTAAATGAAATATGAAATCTGCCTGCTGGCTGCATGAGAAACTTCCATAGCCTTCTCTGGGGTTTATGTTCTCTGTACTCCTGTGTGTTGCATAGAGTGGCAGCTCAGCAAACACTTGATGGATGAGTGGAAAAGCTGAAATCCAATTGCCTCATGCAGTTCTGCTCCGCTGTTCCAGTGGGGAGCAGCTAGTTGATTATAGCTAATGGGACTTTAGTGTTTTGATTTCTTTTTCCATAAAAGCAGATAAAGTAAAAAGCTTGGCATGGCATTCAACCTCCTACTTTCAAACCTTGTCAATAAATCTGTTTTGTTAGAAACATATGTGAGTGTATGCATGCTTACATGTGTGGGAATTTGCAGAAAAGCCTTTCAATGTAATTTTTAGAAAGTTACCATGCTGTCTTTTTCAATGAACACTTTATGCTAATGGTAATAGTTATTGCAAATGGACAAATAGCTCTACCATTCTTCTGTACGGGTACTATGATTTGAATGAGGTATGTTAGTAACAGTATAAATCTTGATTTTCCTGATTAGTTATGAATTTTTATTTTAATTAATTTGTTTATTTATTTACTCATTTATTTGTGTGTGTGTGTGTGTGTGTGTGTGTGTGTGTGTGTGTGCACGCGTGCATGCTGATCCTGGAACTTGAACTCAGGTCCTGGGCTCTGTCCCTTAGCCTTTTCCAGTCAAGGTTAGTGCTTTACTGTGTAACCCACAGCTTCACTTCCAGCTTTTTCCTTGTTAGCTGAAGAAGAGTCTTACAGACTTTCTTGTTCAGGCTGGATCTGAACTAAGATCCTCAGATCTTATCCTACTGAATAGCTAGGATTATGAGCACAAGCCACTGGCACTTAGTCTAAAATTTTTATTTTTTAATTTTTTATAGCATTTTAAAATTGTGATTGTGATTACATAAATTTCACAGTATTGTGAGATAGTGATACTTAAAGTCACACTAACCTTCATGGGGGCAATTGTTTTTATTGTGGTCTATAAAGTTTATGAGTTCTGTGAGCTTTGACAATATAGTTATTTTGTTCACATCGGGTGATATGTACATTTTTTAGAATTTTTGATTGCACATGGTGATAGAGTTCGGTGTTATATTTCAATATGGGAATCCAGTGCTCACTAATCAAATCCAACTTCTCTTTCTTCTGTATTCACCTCCCCTTTACAGTCTCAAGTAATCACTGTTTTATAATAAGACATTTATATAGATACATACTTTTTCCCTCAGCTTCCACACATGAGAGAGAATTTGATACTTGTTTTCTTGGCTTATTTCAGTTAACATAATATCGTCCAGTTCCATCCCTTTTTTTTCTGCAAATGATAGGATATCCTTCTTTTTTTAGGCTGCATAATATTTCAGGTTTATGTATTTTACATTTTATCTCTTTATCTGTTGATGTTATCTAAGTTATTCCATATCTTAGCTTGATTTGTTTTTAGTATATAAAACAAAAGGTAGGAAGGAAAACTCATTGTCCATACTATTAATAAATTTCTAGAGGGTTTTCAGTGTAAGAATGTGTAGTAGAATTTTAGGCGGACTCTCTGCATGCTCTCTGTCTTCTGGGGTTATTTCTGTTATGTTGTTATTTTGGCAAAAGTGATTTTACAAAAGTTATCAAGTTAATACTCAGGTGACTTCAGATAGCGAGATCAATTAGGTGGGCCTAATCTAATCACTAGAACTCTTTATTATCATTTTATTTTATTTTTGTTGGTTCTGGGGCCTTAGCTCTGTGTTTGGGTACTGTCCCTGAGCTCCTTTTTGCACAAGATATTACTCTACCACTTGCACCACAGCTCCACTTCTGTGTTTTTTTTATGTGTGATTAATTGGAGATAAGGGTCTCACAGACTTTCCTCTCTGGGCTGGCTTTGAACTCTGATCCTCAGATCTCATCCTACTGAGTAGCCAGGATTACAGACGTGAACCACCTGTACCTGGCCCAGGAACCCTTTAAAAGAGATTCAAGTAGAAATCAGAGATTCAAAACATGAGAAGAATTCAAATGCCATTGACGACTGAACATAGATTGAGGGAGCCACAACTCGTAGAAGCCACTCTCATGTCACAAGTTGAGACATGTATCAATGATTGCATGTCTACCTGGGTACTAGGGCTCACTGCTGATGTCTAGCATTGTGAGCGAGTCTTGTATCACACATTTCCCAGGGAAAGATGGAAAATCAGTTTTAAATGTATTAGCTTTTGCAATAGTATAAAGTAAAAAACAAAAAACAGACCAACTTGTTGAGTCATTTTAAGTCAGGGAGTATCTGTGAGGTCTTTGCATCTGTTTTCACATGAACATGAGGATGGGCTTTTTTTTTATTTATTTTTTATTTGTGAACATACTGTACAGAGGCGTTACAATTACATAGGCAGGATAATGCGTACATTTCTTACCAAGCATTGCAGCCTCCTCCTTTGGTTTACCCTTCACATCCCTTCCCAGCCTCCCCCCTCCCCCCGAAGATGGGCTTTTTATCTAATGGTTGATGTCCTTATTAGAAGAGGGGAACATCAGTGTTTTCAAAGAAAATCATGTAACGACAGAGGCAGAGGATGAATGATGCATTTACAAACCAATGATTGTGTGAATTCCTAGAAGGCTAAAAGAGGTGGAAAAGCACCCTTTCACAGAGCACCTGACCCTCCTGCCACCTGGGTTTAAAAGATTTTTTAGCCCTTGGAGCTAAGTGAAAATAAATTTTAGTTGCTCTAAGCCACACAGCTTGTAGTAATTTGTTACAATGGTCCCAGGAAAGTGATAAAGAACACTGTGCTTTTGGGAAAATCATATCAACAGAAACACTACTCGTATGAACTGAAAAGTACCAAGAAAATATAAAATGAAAAGAGGTTTCTAGAACTCTCTTATTCCCCAATTTCAGCAAAAACTACTCAGTTGAGAAAGGAAGGATGACAGAGTGCTGAACCAAGAGCCAGAGTACAGAGCTATGAAACGACCGGGCACTGTTCCCAGGCCTTGAGACCTACTTAGGAAGCAGGGAGAAGGCATCATTATGAACCAAGAAATGAGCTGTAGCTGCCTATGGCTTGACTTTGTACTTTGCAGCCTTTGCAACTGTGGGAAATGCATTTCTTCCTTTACAAACTGACAACTGTAAAGAATTCCTAAGCATTTCACTTAAGAGTGTGAGGTAGTGCTGTTTCTCAGTGTCTCTGGTTCTTCACTGCCTTGGTTGGCTCTGATGGCCTACCAGATGTCCTACTAGGACATGCTATGTCCTGGTTCCAGTATACTTAACCCCCTAGACTTCAAAAATGGCCTTTAGCAATCTCCTTTTGCCTGATCCTAACTAACAGATGCCAGGTACAATGCATTATTTAACATGCCACTGGTACCTCTCTATTCCAGTGAAACAACGCCCTCTCCTACATGTAGTTACGCTGTAATGATGAGCAGTGTGTAATCAGCTCAAGATCTATGTAGAGCTGAGCATGAAAGGGTAAAGTTCTTACCATGTAATTCATAAAACAGTCCTGGGAATTAAATGCTGTAAGACACCAATTAAATGACGTAAGTGTTTAATAAAGTCCTGGTATCAATTGAAAGCTCAGTAAAGGTAGTGTTGTCTGGTTGTTAGTTGCTATTATTTATTCATTACTGATATTGCCGTAATAATTATTGTGGCACAGATAATAGAGCTGGAGTAAATGAATAAGAATGTTAGACTCCGAGTTTGATCTCCAGCAACCCAGAAAAGAAAGAAAGAAAAAAAAGAAAAATTGGATCAGGCTGGGAAGTTGGCTCAGTGGTAGAGCGCTTGCCTTGCATGCCTGAGGCCCTGGGTTCCATTCCTCAGCACCACATAAGCAAAAAAGAAAAAACCCGGAAGTGGTGCTGTGACTCAAGTGGTAGAGCGCTAGCCTTGAGCTGAAGAGCTGGGGGACAGCGCCCAGGCCCAGAGTTCAGGCCCCACAATTGGACCCTCCCTCAAAAAAAGAAAATTGGAAAGAAGGTTATAGTCAATAAATGGATGGTTTGTGTTCAGTGTGTAAGAGATGGAATATTTTCAAGTAATGACAGAATACAACAATCTAGGGTGTGGGTGCATGGGTAATGTGAACTAGAGATGTGAGATGAAAGTCACTCATTAGCACTAAAGATGCTTAAGGGAGTTGTGGCTAGGGGCTGTATCAGTCATTCTTGTGTTTATGGAATTATTCCAGAATGACAGCATGAGTTGGATCAGAGAGACAATTCTAAGTGCTGACATCTTTAATAAAAGAAAAAAAAATCTGACTGTTGGTTGACTGGATTCCCATTCCTGGGGTGTCTGCAAATTCTGTGGTCTTCGCAGAACTATGCTACCCACGGCCTTTTCTCTAGCTTCTCACATCAGGAAGTCACTTTGTTGGGCCAGGTTCTTACAGTTCCTGGGGAAGAGTACTTGGTCCTGAGCTGGCTGTTTGGGGTCATTCTTACAGTCCAGGCAAACTACATGGGTTCTAGAAGAAAGACTTCTTGCCCCAGTTACTTCACTATCATGAAATCTGTTCTCATTCTAATTTAGAATGCAGCGACTCGACTCGTGTGGTGACTCATACATCTGAAAAGCTCAAATTAAGTAGGGGTGATCTCAACGGGTGATTCACTGATGAAAACTGGGGAGTGATTCATCTCCTTTATGCGCTTGTCCTTGGGACTCTCCAGGCTTACAGGTCTTTCTTCCCAAGAACACGGCACTCAAGGAAAGACACTGGGCCCTCCTGTGGTGGTATTTTGGTAATTACATGGAGCCATTCACAACATCTTTTAACAAGGTCATTTTCTTCCCTTCTTTGTGTTCTCATCTAGAGACTGCAAGATGCTCTTGTGCTGTAATGACTCATGTTAATGAATTAGGAAAAGGAAGGATGCTTTCAGGCCACGAGGGCATTTCAGAAACCATTCTGTGGTCCCTAGGGATGATTGTATCTTTTTCAGTAACTATTTGTTAGCAAGGAGTAACTTTTCCTTAGAAGAACAAATGGCTTTAATTGAATTTCATATGACACTTAGGGGAAACACTAATTAATAAGAAAACTAGTTAAAAGTGAAGAAGACTTCTACTGTAAGAAATGCAGAGATTAATGATTCTTGCATACCAGTAAGAGCAGTGTGTGAAGCTCAAAATCAATAGCAAAGAGATCTGAAAAAGGGAAGGCATGCTATTCAACAATAAAGTACTTGTGTTGAGCCTACTAGGTACCTGATCACCCAGAACTACTCAGTCCTCTGAGTATCCCTAGGACTCTAACACACTGTAGCCTTTGTAAAGCATCAATTTCATTGTCATGTGACATATTTGAAACCCTAGTTGCAATTTTTAATGTATTTTTAAATTTATTTTTAAATGATTATTATAAAGGTGATAGGATTACCATTAGACAAGTGAGGTAAAGAGTACATTTCTTTTTGGACAATGTCACCCCTTTCCTTACTCTTTCTTGGTGTTTCCCTCCCATCCTCACCCTCACAAGTAGTATAGTTGAAATATCAGCAGTGTCCTGTGAGTACCACTGGCAGGCTTGTGGGGCTTGAACTCTGGGCCTGGGCGCTGTCCCTCAGCTCTTGAGCTCAGGCCTAGCACTCTACCACTTGAGCTACAGCGCCACTTCCGGTTTTCTGGTGGTTTATTGGAGATAAGAGTCTCAGGGACTATCCTGCCCTGGCTGGCTTGGAATCGCGATCTTCAGATCTCAGTCTCCTGAGTGGCTAGGATTACAGCTACACTGGTGCCCAGCCACTGACAGTTTCTAATGTTGATAACTAGCATTTATGATGGGCTTATTTTGCACCAGGAACTGTTCTAAACATGTATGAACTCAATTTTTGCAACAACCGTAGGAGCAAAGTACTTTCTTTTTATTATCACCTCTATTCCTAGAGAGAGAGACACTAAAACAGAAATGTAACATAAATTGCCAAGGCCGCACGACAGAGAGGGAGCCAAGGTTCAAACCCAGAAAGCCTAGCTCAAGAGTTTACATAAATGTCTTTCTTCCTCCCCTTCTCCCTTCCTCTTCCCCTCCCCTGCCTCTGCTCTCTCCCTTCCCCTCCCTCCTCTCCCCTCCCCTCCTCTCTCCTCTCCTCTAATACCTACCTGCCTTCTGGCTTTTCTTTTCTTTTTGACAGTACTTGGTGTGTAAACTCAGGGTTTACACAATCTGAGGTGCATGGTTTACTTTCACTTTTTTTTCTTTTTTTTCTTCTTTTTGTCGTGAACTAGCCTCAAACAATGATCTTACCTCTGAAGCTAGGATTATAGTGAACTAGCCTCAAACAATGATCTTACCTCTGGAGTTAGGATTATAGTGTGCTACTACTCTGGGCGTGTCTTTTGAAATATGGTCTTGATAACGCCCCATCTGCCACCTTGAGCTTTTTAGACTGTGATCCTCCCACCTCTGCCTCCTGCAAAGCTGGGAGTACAGGTGTGTGCCAACATGCCTGGCTCATTAGTGTCTTTTACTCATCATTAATTTCCTAGTACTTTGTATTATACTTGATCACTCAGCTTTCTTTCTTTGATCTATTTTGCATACCACCATAAGAATAATATTTTTAAACCATCATGCTGCTCAACCCCTCCATTCCTAAAGACTGTCCACTTGACTGTCCAAACTCCTGTGAGGGTCAATGTAATCCAGCCACTGCCTATGCAATGGTTTTAGTCACTATTTCCAACCTTGCTACCTGCCTTTTATCTGTATCTTCCTTCTTGCTACCGCTGGAACTCATCAGTGCCTTCTTTACCAGAGACTCGTCCATTGATTCTTTCCCTGGCATTCTCTTTGTTTCACTGATAAATAGTAGCCAATATTCTCTTCTCAAAATGACCTATTCTGACATCATGCTTATTACAACCCAACCTGCATTCCATTACCCTACATCCTAGGATTCACCACTGTTGGACATCATATTAGAGCATCACTTTCATTATGACAGGCAATTTACTGTCTTCTTGTTTTCACTTGAGCTTCTTTACTTTCTCAGCCTGAGTTGGCTCACATTAGAAGTCAGTATGTCTGAATTTTGATCTTGCCTTGTATAATCATTTGGCCTTGAGAAAAATTTTAAGCCTGACTTTTATATCAAGGCTGAAGATGATAAAGAAATAGGACTAACAGGGCTATGCCTTCACTACTAGTAGTTTCTAATGGCCACAATAATCATGCCTGTCTTTTCTCTTTAGAAAAACTGAAGTAAAAAAAAGTGCTCATATATAATCAAATCACAAATGACTGATTTCTGAACTGAAAGTTGAATATTCACAAATTACTGCATATATGGAAAGTCATTATATCCTTAAAGTTTCTATTCTTCCCTTTTTCCTTTCTTCCTTCTCTCTCTCTCTTCCCTCCTGTCCCACTCCCTCTTTCCTCTTTTCTTCTCCCTTGATTCAGCTCTTTCTTCTTTTCTTCTTTCTTTTTTTCTTTTCTTTGCCTGTTGTTGGTCTTGAACTCTGAGCCCGGCTGCTGTCTCTGTCTTTTTTGCTCAAGGATGACACTTTACCACTTGAGCCACAGCTCCACTTCTGGCTTAGTTTTATTCTGTTATTTTTTATTATTGTGAAAATACCATACAGAGGGGTTATTCTGTTATTTTTATGGTTAATTGAACATAAGATTCTCACAGACTTGCTTGCCCAGGCTGGATTGAACCTCAAGCCTCAGATCTTAGCATCCTGAGTAGCTAGGATTACAGGCGTGAGCCACCCACTGCTTTCTTATCTCTCCTTTATAAAGGCAGGCAGACTGGCACCTATTTGGATAGGGCTCATGACTTAGAAATTTGGCATTGTAAATAAACTTGAGATCTTGTTTGGAGGTCATCCTCTTTGAGCTTACAGCTCAGAGGGCCCCCCATGGCATGGCATGGGAAGATGGGGACACTAGCCTAGCCAGCCAGATTCCCTGAATTCATCCTGGTGATCAATGGGTAACAGATGTTGCACCCAGATTGCCTTCTGTAACAGATTTATTAGATATTTGGAGAACTATGAAAAACAGCTGTGTAATACATCATTCACATCATTAAATACATCCACACAGTTAATCTCATTTTATCAGCTTTCAAAATCAGAAGTATTGCTGGAAAATGACTGTTTTAGAGAACATGATACACACATATATAATAGTTGTGCAAAAATGTGATTTTTTTGTCTAAGGGTTTTTTCTAGTAAGGCAAAACAACATTCAAAGTGCTGTTATTTTTTTTTAATGGAATTGTATCATAGTACAGATAATTACCTACTTTCTCTTATTTCTCTAAGCATGTAGGCTGTTTCCAGTGTGTGTGTGTGTGTGTGTGTGTGTGTGTGTGTGTGTGTGTGTGTGTGTGTACTGGACTGTGAAATCAGAGCTTGGGTGCTGTTCCTGAGCTTTTTTGTTCAAGGTTAGGGCTCTGCCACTTGAGCCACAGCTCTACTATTGGCGTTTTCTTTTCCTTCAGGGGCTGGCTTTGAAACTCGATCCTTGGATCTCAGCCTCCTGAATAGATAGGATTTCAGGTGGTAACTACCTGTTTTTTTCCCTTCTGGCTCCAGTGTTTCTATAAAAAGCAATTTCTTATTATACATTGTTCTATAAGAAATATGGTGAATAGTATAAGTATGGTGAATAGTATAAATGATGAGTTATGGTATATGGGCTTTCAAATTCTATTAGAAACAGGGGTTTTAGGAAAGGGCTTTTTCAAATGATCAGTAAGCATGTGTATAGTTACTTAACATCATCCGTCATATGGGAAATGCAATTACATCACAAGGAGATGAACAGCGCTCTCACCAGAAAGGCTGCAATGAAAGAGCGTGCCAATAGGGAATATGAAGAAAGGTGTAGAATGTAGAACAAGTGGAATGCTCATACATGATTTGTGGGAATGCAACTTAATACAGCACATCAGAAAACTGTTTGGAGATACCTATGAAAGCTGAAGGTATTTCTGCATTGCAACTCAGCAGTTCTGAGAGCAGTGATTCATGGAGCTTTCTTCCTAACATTTCCAAATTATAAATAGCATAAATGTCAATAGCAAATTGACAAAGAAATTAGTTGATGTATACTCATATATTGAAATACTCTACAGCATTAAAAAAGAATGAGATCCTGACCCTATTTAGATGAATTACATATAATTTATCCAAAGAAACTAGTTACAAAATTTATTGGTTGTATGATTTCTTTTACATTAATAGGCAAAATGAACTATGATAGCAGGAGTTATTATATCTTAATTAATTTCATGATTAATTAAATAATTAACATCAGCATAATTCACAATACACTGAAGTATTCTATATTTAAAAAATAAAATTTTACTGTGCAGTGAAAAATTGTATTCTAGACATTGTAAAAAATAAACACTCCTATTAATAAAGAAGAGTGTCAGTCTCCTCTGAGTCCACCAGCATTGAACAATGTTAATTCTTTTATTTCTCTTACTAGTTTTGTTTGGAAGTGTCTTTAATGTCCTCCACTATTGAAGAATATGTTTTACAGGTATAGAT
The DNA here is from genome assembly GCF_000151885.1 of Dipodomys ordii. Lineage (NCBI taxonomy): Eukaryota > Metazoa > Chordata > Mammalia > Rodentia > Heteromyidae > Dipodomys > Dipodomys ordii. The sequence goes on from NW_012267267.1 coordinate 7,881,950, forward strand.
TATGAGGTTGGTAGGTTTTTAAAAATATTTTTAAAATTTATTACTTAATGAATTTATTCTAAAATTAAAAAAATATTCTCAGCAATCAAACATGATGGCACATACTTGTAATTCCAGCACTACAGAAGAGGAGAGGAGAAAAACAAGTTCTAGGTCAGCCTAGCAATGTAGCTAGTTCTTGTCTGCAAAATAAACAAAAGAATAGCATCTATATTCTTTGGATAAATAACAATTGCATCTATTATTGCATACAATGTAATGTTTTAGTATAGGTATACATTGAAGATTAGCAAATGAAGCTAATTCATACAGCTAAATCATTGTTTTGTGATGAAATATATCCTGGATTCTGAAGTGAAGAAAGAGACACCCACAGGTCTATTAGGATTTGAAAATGGCTATTAATATTGGAAATTGTTTCCAAATATTCATTAGCCATCTGAAATTTTACTCTGTGAAGTATATATTTTTATATTTTCCCTTATTTACCTACTAATATATTTTGGTCATTAGTGATTGCTAGAAAGTTAAAAACATACTTGGGCTATTCACTGCTTATACCCAATAAATAAACCTAAAAATATTCACATAACCTAAATATAGCCTAGAAAATTACAATTTTTTTCTCCTAGAAGCTGGTCCAAGCTTTTCTGCAAAAACAGTCTTCCCTAAAGTCCTGGGAAAGGGATCTCTGGGTTTTTCCCATGGCTTCATTCATGCTCTGTGCGCAGGAAGTCACTCAGAGTGCTAGGAAGGGAATGTGGGGTGTGGAAGGGCTGCAGCTGGGGAGTCTGTGATGATATATTATGAGTTATCTACATAAATTAAATTAAATTTGCTCCACAAACAGAAGAGCTTGCAGAAACTTGAGAAACTAGACTGCATGATGGCCATACCTTCTTGTGCAGCTATACCTGAGAATAAGGTGGCATTGGTGGTTTGGGGACAGTGAATGCTCTGCCCCTGAGTGTGAAATATTTTGAGAAATAGGTCACATGGAGAGCATTAGTTGTCTCCTCAAGAATGAAGCAATACAAAAGCTCTAGTAAGACAACCCTACATCTCTCACTCTCATAGTCTGAAAACAGCCTAACACTTCTGAAGCATCAGAAATAATGCCACAATGTCCTTACCATTATTCATTGATTCCCTGGCCTGCCTCACATTTTGAACTGTAATTCCGTAAGGCTCTAGGCACTGTCTACTTTATCCATATATTACTCATGCTTCAAGGGTCTCTGCTGAGGTTCTAGAATTTGGGGAAAAATCATTAATAAAATCTTTTTAAATCTTAACTTTATGGTCCCTTCTCCTTTTCCCTTGTCCTCTTTCCAAATACCTATGGTTCTATCATGCTAATACTTTACTTATCCAGCTTTTCAAATGGTGGTTGCTTTCTTTCTCCAACCCTTCATGCCATAATATCTGACATTTTAAATCCATTCTTCCTTTTCCCTCCATTATAAAAAAGCCCAACTTGATTTTCATGCTATCAGATTTTACTCTTTATTTATTATCCTGCCTTTAAGGTGAGAAATTTAATGAATTATTTGCTCAGATGAATTTATTTGGGTCTTAGGGAATTAGAGGTCTATATAGAAAACTACAGTCTTACTTTCTTGACTCACAATCTGCTTAACGACAAAACCTAAACTTCTTGTGATGTCATTAAGAAGAGGTAGTGGTCCCATGTTCAAGTTATGGAGTCCCTTACCAGTGGTGTTTGGCAAGAGGTATTTAGTCAGATCACAATTCTATGTGGGAATGTGGCCAGATTTTAAAATGTTGCTGTGTTTCAGTTTCCTCTCCTGCAAAGTAACATCATTGAGTCCCCTCTACACAGGGTTTTATGGCAAATACTGGTATAACCTTTAACAAAAACAAACAAAAAACTTCCCGGGCAATGGTAACTATTTTTCAAAGAACATTTTGATCCAGTAATAAACAGACATTAGTGAAGAGTAAAATATTTTATTTGTAATCAGACTTGGTTACAGAGTAGTGTAATAGTGGTTTATTTGAAAACAAAATTTAAATTAGTAGGGATATTTCTGGTGTTCAACCTAGATATCACTAGAAACCATACTTTAAGGGAGAAATTATTCCAGTTTAATGCACATTTCACTTTAGTTTTGCTACTCCTTAAAAAAAAGTAAACTGACATCACTTTTTCATCTTTCAAATGGTGAAAGAGTACCATGATGGGTAATGTATTGGGTGAACATCACATCAGTAAGTGTGAGTTGGTTTTTGCCTGCTTTTCAGAGTTTATGTTCCACTGAGATTGAATTTAAGAGATTTGATGTTCCTTACAGGATGTATCTATATACTTCATATAAGTCTGGTAGAAGAAACCAGTATATAACTCCTCAGCTAAACTGTGGAATGATGGAGTTATATAACTATAGAAGTTCTGAAAGATAGCTTTCTTTTCATGTCTGTTGTCAAATACAGTGCAAGGACTCAATCTAGATGAAGCAGTTGTCAGTTACTAATTATCTTTTGGTGAATTTGATGAATCACGCCTGAAGTTATAATCCTCTTTTCCCTTGATTATGATGCACACAAGCTCCCTCAAATAGGAACACAAATTGATTTTAAACAGATTGATTGGGAGTACTGGGGTTTAAACTCATGGCCTGTGCTTGCTAGGCAAATATTCCGCCACTTGAACCATGCTTCTACCCCCTTTTACTTGTGGTTATTTTTCAGACAGGGTTTTATACTTTTCTCCCAGGCTGGCTGCAGACTGCGATTCTTCTGTTTGTCTCCTGTGTAGCTGAAATTACAGGCAGTGTCACAGTGTCCAACTTAAAATAGATTGTTGTCTTAAAAATAACTACCTAGTAGCATGTTAATTCATATTAATTCAATTATATTTTTTCCTTGAAACAGACTTATTTGTTTATAGGTGGTTCCTGGTCCTTTCTGTCCCTCAGAAAATAAGGTTCACACTCAGAAAATGTTCATACTCAGAAAACAGGGTTCTTTAATCTGAATTGGTAAGTTATTTTCTCTTACCTGCATTAAGTATTTCCTTTTCTAAAATTAAAAACTCATGTTCTATCTTTGGACTTGAAAAGCAGCTCCTAAATCTTCTTACTATATTAGCAGTAGTGACTATAATAGATGACCTTGATTTCAATAAAACAGCACTGGTAGGAGCTTATTTTGTCAGAGCTGCCTCTCTCCCTACACCTTGCAGTGTCTCAGACCGGCATCCTTACAAGGGAATCTATCCACGCACTGCAGTCTGATTGATGACACTTGCTTCATAGAAACGGTAAGGGGAAGCCGAGCGGCAGTGATTCTTGCCTGTAATCCTAGCTACTCAGGAGACTGAGATGTAAGGATCACAGTTCAAAGCCAGCTCAGGCAGGAAAATCCATGAGACTCTTATCACCCATAAACAACCAGAAGACCAGAAGTGGCTCTGTGGCTCAAGTGTTAGAGAGCTCGCCTTGAGCTGAAGAGCTCAGGGACAGTGCCCAGGCTGAGAGTTCAAACCCGACTGAAAAAAGAGAAAAAAGAAAAAAAAAAGAAAAGGAATGGGAAGAATGAGGAATGATTGATTTGCTAGTGGAAGAAGTGGCAAGTGTAAGAATTCTCTTAAATTTAGAGATCTTAAATCCAGAACATAGTATTTTTTTTTTTTTTTTGCCAGTCCTGGGGCTTGAACTCAGGGCCTGGGTGCTGTCCATGAGCCTCTTTGTGCTCAAGGATAGTGCTCTACCACTTGAGCCAGAGTACAACTTTTGTTTTTTTTCTGAGTGGACTCAAACAACAACCCTCAGATCGCAGCCTCCCGAGTAGCTAGGATTATAGGTGTGAGCCACTGGTACCTGGCTGAACATAGCAATTTTTTAGTAACTTATTTTCTACCTTTTAATTTTGGTTCTGGTACTGAGGCTTGAACTGAGGACCTGGATGTTGTTTTGTTTTTTTTCCTTTTAAAAATTGTTATTATAAAGGTCATGTACAGAGGGGTTACAGTTACATAAGTCAGATAAAGAGTACATGTCCTTCTTCCTTCCTTCCTTTCTTTCTTTCTTCCTTCCTTCCTTCCTCCCTCCCTCCCTCTCTCCCTCTTTCTTTCTTTCTTTCTCTCTCTCTCTTTCTTCTTCTTCTTCTTCTTCTTCTTCTTCTTC
>NW_012267267.1:7886147-7900398 GCF_000151885.1 Dipodomys ordii
CTCCTCCTCCTCCTTCTTCTTCTTCTGACAATTTCACCCCTTATCTTTCTCCCTTAGCTTTATTTTGCTCAAGGCCAATGTTGCTACTACTTGAGACACAGCTCTACGACTGGTTTTTCAGGGTAGTTAATTGTAAATAGAGTCTCATGGACTTTCTTGCCCTGGGCTGACTTCAAACCATGATCTTCAGATCTCAGTATCCTGAGAAGCTGGGATTATAGGAATGAACCACCAGTGCCAGGCTATTTTTCTACATTTTAAACAAGAGATGGATACATTGTTTTTTCTGAGAGTTTCATGTTTATAGACAAAAAGTCAAAGATGGATATTTATTTTTAATGACAAATTCCATATAATCTTCTGGCATATCCCTATTTCTCCTGTCTAGAAATTCTATCTAAATAAGTAACAACACTAAAAAATCTGTAAGTTAGACACTGGGATGTACTTCAGTGGTAGAGTGTTTACCTCAAGGACAAAGACCTAGGTTCAATCCCCAGCACTAGGCAAACAATCTACAAGGGAAAGAAGATAAAAAGACCAGTACTGAAATCTTAATAGTTGTTGAATTTAGATGAGTGCTGTCTGATTTTACTTTACAAATTCTACTTCTCTATATTTTTAGATTTGCTTTGAAAAGTATGTTTTAATGAGTCTCTAGAACTTGAAGAAATGAAGTTTGGTTTTATCTAAATATGGAAATCAAATGGATGATTCCAATGCCCTGGTCAATCTGTTTCTGCAAGCTATTTTTAACCTAGAAAACATGATGCCAAGCATCTTAAATGTGATGCTATGAAGTGCTTTTCAGCATAAAATACATAACAGGGTTGAGAGATAGAATATTTTCTGATATCTATTCTTTTTCTAACCTGTAGCATACCACAGAGTGATTAAAAGGTACACTACTTACAAAAAGTGTATGAATACCTGAATGTGAATGAGTTAATGATTTCCATCTCTATGTCTTTGGCCAGGTGGTTGCACAGTGTTTAAACATAACTGAATACAAGAGGAGCAAAGTGAAGCCTCTCAGTGTTATTCAATGATCTGATTTTATGTTAATATTATATTTGTAAGTATCTTATGTTCTGTTTTTTAAAATGTTGGTCTCTACTATATGTATTTGCACTGCTGTTAATAAGTTTTTAATACATAAGTAAATCTCTGAGATGCTATTTGGTTGAGGAAGGCCTAGATTTTTCTCATTGCAAAATCAGAAATAGTAGCAGTTGCCTACATGGAACGGAATAAAGTAGAATAAAGCAGTTAAAGTTTATGAACTTGAGAATCTTTGAGCAGTTTTATATATATATATATATATATATATATATATATGCAAAACAATGACCATGAATGTGTAGATGATAGTCCCTGCTTTACGAGAAAGCTGGTATTTAGTAATTAAACCTTTTTGCCTTGACTCAGCCAAGCTACAGACAAATCAGACTTTGGTTTTTAAAGGATGGAGCAAGTAGCTGCTACATAAAATATACTTTTCCAATAGGAATAAGAAGCCATTTTAAAAGTCCACATCCACCTGGTGCCACGGGCACACACCTATAATCCTAGCTACTTAGGAGGCTGAGATCTGAGGATCGCAGATCAAAGCCAGCCCCAGAAGAAAAGTCCATGAGACTTTCATCTTCAATTAACCACCAGAAAACCGGAAGTGGCATTGTGGCTCAAAGTAGTAGAGCACTAGCCTTTAGGGAAAGAGTTCAGGGACAGCGCCTAGGCCCACAGTTCAAGCCCCATAAAAAAAAAGTCCACATCCATTCACTATTTGGTAGCTAAATATCTCAAGAATTTTTCAGCTTGTCTCACAGAGAAAGAAAGATGATCTCATATGTAATTTTCTTAAAGAATTATTTGTTCTACTCCATGCTTTTTGTAAAACATTGTAAAATGGTGCACTTGCAAGTAAAACCCACGACACACAGAAAGCTCAAATGGAACAGGGTTTAATTGCACATCCATAGCTGGAATTCTTGGTTTTGTCACTCAGTTTCATACCTCACTTGAATATGCTCAGGGCTTTTTGAACAGTCCATGAAAGGTGACAGGGATATTAATTTCCACTTCAGCCCTGGCAATTTCACTCAAGTCCTTGGCGTTCAAAATCAGGAGATATGCAGGTTTTTGTCCTGCCCCCGGGCTCACCACCACACTTAGCACTACACCTGTAAGCATAAGTGAATAAGACAGTTTTGAATGGAAAGGATCTCAGGTCTGTACCATAAATGTAACTTGAGATAATATATGACATATTACATTAACAAATATAGAAAACTTCATGACTTAATTTCTTGTTTTGACTTTTCTACCACCTGCCTCCATGGCCACCTAAAGGAGTCAATCTGTCTATCTATCTATCTATCTATCTATCTATCTATCTATCTATCTATCTATCTATCTATCTATCTATCTATCTATCTATCTATTTATCCTGGGGCTTGAACTCAGGGCCTAAGTGCTGTCCAGAAGTTCTTTTGTTCAAGGCTAGCACTCTATCACTTGGAGCCACAGGGCTAATTCTAGCTTTGTGGTGGTTAATTGGAGATAACAGTCTCATGGTCTTTCTTGCGTGGGCTGGCTTTGAAACATGATCCTCAGAACTCAGACTCCTGAGTAGCTACCAGTGTCTGGCTAAAGAAGCCCTTAAAACCCTTCTTTCCTGGACCACAATCTCCAGAAGGGAGCAAGTATGTCTGTGCTGCTCTGTGTGCTACCCAATATCCTAGCATACGAACTAGGTTATCATGGTGCTCATTAAACAGTGCATGAATGGGCCTGTATTCTTATATATAATGTAGAATATAATATTTATTCTACCTACTGAAAGAAAGCTGTAAGGATTAGGTGAAAAGTGTATGGAATAAGACTGAAGGAAGAAATATATTATAGCTAACTTCTAAAATCTATCTGAAAGCTGTCCAAACAAAGTAAGAACAACCTTTTTGTACTGTTGACTGAATGGGCTCTGCATGGAAAATCCTTTAACATGAACTGGTTCCACATTTATTTATCTCATTCTTCTTTGATTTCCCATATTTTAATCCCAGAGAGTATAACCTATTTCCTTGTCCCAGCTAAGTAAAGGTTACGATTGATACTTTGTGAAATAGAGGTGCGTCACCAGTGTAGAAGGCCATCCATGAGCTAATAAAGCCAATGAAAAAGGCAAGGCCCTGAGTACAAGCCTCAGTACCAGACACACACACACACACACAGATTGACTTGGATTGTACTTGAATTGTTCTGCTATAGGCTCTGGCTCTAGATCCCTTTTCAGCACCAGCATATGAAAATAACAATGCAAAACTAGAGCCACAGAGTTGTAAGCAATTCTTAGCTGCTAGAATCCTCCATTTCCTTGACTCCTCCATTTCCTTCGCAGAAAACATTTCTTACAAAAGTACTTTTGATCAGGAAGGACAAATACTTTGTAATTCTGATGCTAGTTTCTTTCTTTTCTCACTCATTTTGAGCTCCATCATAACACCAGAATGTGCTGAGCAATTTTTCTACTAGTAAACAACAAGATCTGATGACCTTCTTCCAAGAAGTTTAACTTCTTTAATCAACCTAACTTCTAATGAGTTAACACATAGAGCTCCAGTGAAAAGTGTTCTGACACATCCATGACTTGCATTACCATCATCTTCCTCCAGGGCATCTGGGTGAGAAACAAAGATGGGTTCTGAGGGATATGAATTTGGCTCTTGCCATACCCACGTTTCTTTAGTTTTGACATTCAGTTTACAGAGCTGTGTGTAAGAAAAAGAAATAAATTGATCAATCAATCACTTGATATACTTTGCTTGACTAGTGTGGGACTTAAAGGCCTGTTCCAATGTTAGCAAGATGGATTAATTACCCTGTCTGGAACGAAGTGATTCAAGCCAAGTCCATATGCATAGGTGTAAGGTTTCCCTCCATACTTCTGGTAATTGATTTGTGGAAACTCAAATGCTACAAAAAGCATACACATTTCAGAAAACCTTTAAGTTTTAAGCCTTCAGTTAATCTCTTTGTGTAGAAAATTTGCTCTCTTCCCATTTACCTTGACGGGGCCCTGAAAAGAGGACCTCGGGCTCCAGCCAGATGGTCTCATCACTGCATAGAATGGCTGTGGCAGTTGTGTTGGGGAGTGTCACTAAATTCTTGCCTGTGTCAGCCTGAGGGAAATAAAAAAGATCACAGAAACCTCAGGCAGAAAGGTGGGACACTCAAGTAATCATAAACATAGACTCTTAAGTTTTTCTTAAGTCAGCCCATAGGGAGAAACAGTAGGGAGACGCTAGGTAGGGGAGCTGTGGTTCAAGAGGGTGAGATGCTTCCCCGTGTGGCCTTGGGCTAACAATCATCAGGAAATCATATGACCTCCTAGGACATCAATTTGTTCATCCACAAAGTGATTCTGTTCTCCAAGGAAATTTAGGACCCTGAGAAAGGCTTTCTGGGAAAATGACTTAAAAAAAAAAGTCTTCAGAAGAACAAGACATCCGTTGCTTGTACAGTTAGCTTGTGTTTTGGTTTACTGTGAAAATACTCATCAAGTTCTGTTGTCAGAAAGAAGCAAAAATATAGAAAAAATATGATGGGCCAAATACTTTTTAAGACATTTATCTCAGATAAAACTCTCTTGAGAGTATTTTATGAAAAAATAAACAGTAGGTACCATGAGAAAAGTACAATAGAGGAAGGAGAATCAGAGATGTGAAGGTAGGTGAGTTGAAGCTGTAGTAGGTGGTCAGGTATCTTGGAAATCAGCAATGCATCCAAGCAGAGAGCACTAAGGTGCCAAGCCCGAGGAAGGAGGATGCTGAAAGTGTTTGGGAAGCATTGGAGACACTGAGCAAGAGGAGAAGCAGAGCTGCACAGAGAATTCAGGGCTAGCTTCTTAAGAGCCCTAGAGATTATTAGGAAGACATGGACTTGCCCTGCGAATGAGTGATGGGAAGCTGTTGGAGGAGCAATATGCTATGATTTGCTTTTAAAAGAAGTACGCTAGATGCTCTGTGGAGTCTCCCCTTGCCTATAGGGTGGATGCAAGAGTGAAGCTAGAGAAGCCAGTTTGTCTTACAGCAGTCTAGTCCAAACAAAATGGTTTCTTGCTAGTCTAGTAGCATTAGAGACAATGAGACTTGAGAGACGGAGTCAAGAGATTTCCCTACGGCAGGATTTCAAAGGAGGAGAGCTAGCTAGCATGGCACCAGAATGTTTGTCTGGGGCAACTGTTTTTCACAGCAAAGATTGGGATTACTGAAGGTAGGGTGACTTTTTTTTGTTATTGATGGTGAGAAAGAAAGTAAGGTTTTATCCCATCTTACCAAGCTTGTGGTATCTGTGGGATATCACATGGAGATTTGGAGTTGGCAGTAGGTTGTAAGAAGCTTTAGTTCAAGAAGTGGGTGATGTACAAGGGTTCTACTTTAACATATTAGTCTGTGGAAAGGAGTGAATACCCAAATGGATAGTAAAGGAACCCACGGACTGAGTTCAAATCCTTCCAACATGGCAAATGTTGTGTGGGTACCTGTTGGGGATAAAAGGAGTTGAGAAGGATTTTGTAAAGGCATATGTGAATGATCCATTTGAAAAGGCAGGCAGGAAGGAACTGGCAGAGATGGGGAGAATCGTGGGAGATATCCCTGAGTGGATTGGGGGGATGGGATAGTTTGGGTCTGGATAGGAAGATGGATAATTGGATATATGGATGCTGGTGGGTGGGTAGATGTGGTAGCGAGAGTCCATGGTTCTTTTCAGATTTCCTTCGTTTGTTCAGAGTAAAAGGGCACATAGTCATCATGTCCATATGTAGGTGGAGGTGGGAGGTATAAGCAGCTGAGAAGAGGAGTATGTGGAATATTTAGCTAGAAAAGTGAGAATGTAAGTGAAATGGGGAAATATAACAGTAACACTTGTGGCCATATATTTAAAATTGGACCAATTAACATGATTATGTGTTTATAGCACGTAAGTTCTAACTTGAAAGTACAAACATGGAGTGGAATAGATGATGTAATTTCACTGAAATTGTGATTTTTGACAAATTTGATAAACTAAGAAAGAAATGAAGATGGGTACAAGTGGGTAATCCTAATTATTGACCACAGAACTTGAATTGAGTGAGGTGGGATGGTAAATCCTCAAAGGAATGAAAGATAGTGAGAAAGTAATGTGCTCCATGGATTGGAAGTTCATAGTGGAGATTTTAGTAGGCTAAGTGATACAGAATGGCAAAGGTTGGCATTCAGAGCTGGTAATGAATGGAACTGAAATCATGGAAGAATCACAATCAGAGGTAACAGCAGAGTGAAGAGCATGACTCTGGGGGAGAAATGAAAGCAAAGATAGGAAAAGACAAGAACCGTGGAAGACTTGGTGTCTTCTGACTTGATGTCAGAAGAATCATGAGGCATACAAGGTGATTACAAGGAATCAAAGGGTAGGAGGAGAACTAAAGAGGGGCTGATCTAGAATCATCAGCAGATGATAATGATACTGAGGGCTAATATACACATATGTATAATGTTACTTGGCTATACAACTAAAATGATGTTAAAGATGGAGGTTTTAAGGGTGAAGGGAAGAAAACTGGTCTGGAAGGATAAAAGAGGAGCAAAGGTACCAATCAACTCCCAAGGTCAATGATGCAAAGACTATGCTATTATGTGGAGGAGAAATTGCCTCCCCTGGAAATTGCTCTGAGAACAGTCCTTGAGAAGATGCCAGAATTTGATGAAGGTGGAGAGTACACTCTGAAGTGAAAATATAGGGTTTTTTTTCCCTAGTAGTAGGTTATGAGTTAAGAGTAATGGAAGGCTTTAAGGATAAAGAAGGAATGGAGAAGATAATGAAATTAGCATTTGTAAAATGGGGCCTGAAGTACTTAGTAGTTATATAGGGAAGAGGTGAGTATATATACATATTTTTCTACTTGCATGTAATCAAGGACAAATGTGTATGTCAAACCTGTTGTTTATATGGTTTTGAATTGAGTTGTTTTCCTGTTTTGTCTTTTCTTTTACTAAATTTGTGGGAATATAAAATTGTTACAGATTTTTATATCACAAATTTAGTAACCTCCTTTTTTAAAAATATAATTTTATTGTTATTATTAAGGTGTTGTACAGAGGGGTTACTGTTTCATAAGTACACTTCTTTTTGAAAATGTCACCCCTTTCTTTGCTTTCGATTTCTTTTTTAAATTTTTAAACAGTTACATGTATCTTTGATGCAGCAATCTTACTTCTAAGCATCTTCTTATTGATATATTTGCATGTGTAAAATAACGTATATACAAAATTATTTCTTGTTGTTGTTGTTGTTGGTCATGGGGCTTGAACTCTGGGCCTGGGTACTGTCCCTCTTCTCTTCAACTCAAGGTGAGCACTCTACCACTTGAGCCACAGCACCACTTCCAGATTTTTCTGTTTATGTGGTCCTGAGGAATAGAACCCAGGGCCTCATACATGCAAGGCAAGCACTCTACCATTGAGCCCCCAAAATTATTTCTTGTTAACATCATTCATAGTGGCTAAAGACTGGAAATAATTTTACTTCCCAGAAGTTGATTAAATGTGTATATTAAAGAAGAATAGTGTAAACTGAAATAATCAGTATAGACTGTAAACAATACTACATACTGAAAAAGTACTCAGTATACTCTGTTAAATGAAAAAAAGTGGCATTGGAGGCATGTCTCAGTTGGTAGCGTGCCAAACAGTGGGCGAATGTGTCTGGTACCTAGTTTGAGTCCCAGTTTTGGACCCCCCCCCAAAAGAAGGAAAGTAATGACTGCTGGGTGTTGGTAGCTCACACCTATAATCCTAGCGATGCAGGAGGCTAAGATAGGGAGGATCACAGTTCAAAGCCAGTTTGGGCAGGAAAATCCATGAGACTATTATCTCCAATACCCCTCAAAAAGCCAGAAATGGAGCTTTGGCTCAAATGGTAGAGCACTAGCCTTGAGCACAGAAGCTCTGAGTTCAAGTCCCAAGACCAGCACAAAACCTTCTATAGCCAGGAGCTGGTGGCTTACACCTGTAATCCTAGCTAGTTAGGATGCTGAGATCTGAGGATCATGGTTCAAAGCCAGTGCAGGCAGGAAAGTCTGTGAGACTCTTATCTCCAATAAACCAATCAGAAAACCAGAAGTGGCACTGTGGCTCAAGTGGTAGAGTGCTATCCTTGAGCTGAAGAGCTGAGGGATGGTGCCCAGAGTTCAAGCCCCAAGAACTACAAAAACAAAACAAAGCAAAACAAAAAAAAACACAAACAAGAACCCCTCCCCCAACCTTCTGTAGATATTGAAAGCAGAAGATGAATATTGAAAGTTAATTGTTATGTATGACAATGGGATATAATAATTGTATAATTTTATATGTAGTGTTTATATTTTCTTATATTTGCATAAAACAAATAAAAGAAAGATACCAACAAAAGTTACACATAAAAAGTGAAAGAAATTGGATGGAAGAGATGGAGAATATGACTTTCCAGTGTATACCTTTATATGTATCATTTATACCATTTGAATGCGTTGTCTTTCAAAAATAGTGTTTTTAAAGGTACCACCATTATTAGTTAAAAATTAGTTTATTCTGTGATCTCTTCTCAACCCTTCTCAATCTTCTGAGACTTTTGCTCCCCTGACAACGACCACTTTCAGGGTTTGTTTTTTGGTCTGCATCCTTTTCAACGTGTGTGCTATGAGCAGTGCTGAAGCCCTCTCCAGCCCCAACCTGGCAGTTCCTTTCTTAGAGGTGAGTAGGGTTCTTTGGCAGCTCTTTGTGCTTCTTCTGGCTTCTTTGTTTCTACTACTTTGTATACACTCTACTACTTTCTATACTATTGTGTTTACATGTGATTTTTTTTTCTCTTTTACTGTTCCCAAGCTATCAAATTTCTCATTTCAAAACTAAGCAAACTTCTTACGTTTCTTTCACAAAATCATTTTGAAAGAATAATACACCCTTCCCCCCTTTTTTGGTTGGTGTTGGGGCCTGAATTCTGAGCCTGGGTGCAGACCCTGAGCTCTTCAGCTCAAGGTAAGTGCTCTACCACTTGAGCCACAGCATCACTTCTGGTTTTCTGGTGGTTAATTGGAATTAAGAGTCTCATGGGTTTTCCTGCCCAGTATGGCCTTGAACCACAATCCTCAGATCTCAGCCTCCTGAGTAGCTAGGGTTACAGACATGAGCCACCAGTACCTGGCAATATAATTCCCCCTATTGGTAATATATTTGATCATTTTTCCAATACTAAAAACCGTCAGCTTTTCTTCTGGTCAAAAATTTGTACTGTATCTCAATTGCCTTCCTTTTCAAGAAAGTACAATCAATGGAAACCATACATTCACAAAAAGCTGACCTTTTTCTTTATTTTAGGATGTACTTCCTTAAATGATTCTCTCTGTCTCTCTCTGTCTCTCTTTGTCTCTCTCTCTCTGTATCTCTCTCTCTCTTTCTCTGTCTCTGTCTCTCTCTCTCTCTCTCTCTCTCTCTGTGTCTCTCTGGTGCTAATTTGGGGCTTGAACTTCGGGCTTATATGATGTATCTGAGCTTTTTTTGCTCAAGGCTAACACTCTCTCTACCACTTAAACCACAGCAATATTTCCAGCACTTTTTCTTGTAGTTAATTGGAGATAAGTGTCTCACAGACTTTCCTGCCCAGGCTGGTTTTGAACCAACATCTTCAGATCTCAGCCTCTTGAGTAGCTAGGATTACAGGTGTGAGCCCAGTTATTTTCTTTATTCAGGTACTTTTCATCTTTATATACTCCATCTCAATTATACTATAACAGAGATTTTAGTCTCTAGTCTCACCATCATCCAGTCTGTCCTGCATAATATTTCCAGAGTGACTCTCCTAAAACTAAAACACAGGCCCCATTTTGCCACACACATACCATATATGTTCAGAATAAATCAGAAGATCCAATTACTCATTCACTGATTAAGCTCATTACAATACCATTCCAATTCTTTTTTTTTTTTTCAGTCCCTCTTGCTAAACACTCATCTCCCCTATGCTCCTAATACAACCAATGACTGTATGTTTCCATGTCCTTTTCTAACTCCAGGCCTTTGTAAGAGCTCCTTTGCCTATTATAGGGCTCAATCTCTTTGCCATTCCCTCAACATTCTCCATCTTCACAGAGCTTACTCATTGGTTAGGAGCAGTAACAACTGGCTCTAAATTCTAATTTTTTTTTACTATGTCTGATCTAATCTTTGATTCAGAGTTTCATATTCCATGTAGCTGTCTCCCTCCCTTTTGAACATAGTAAGAAGAGAAAGTAGATATGTATGTGCTTATATGTGGAAATTACATTTTTTCTTAGTTTCAACTGGTATATCTGGTTTAACTGGCATTTTGTTCTGTCTCCCTAAATAGTCCAGATATTAATTTGGTTATTTTGAAAAGTTAATCATGGAATAGGGTAAAGGAAAAGTAAAAATAAAAAACAACTCCCTCCCTAAATATATACCGTGAATTTCAAATGAAGAAAACTTGGGGAGTGGCAAATAATTTGGAGAAAGCAGTTTTCCAAAGTTCTCGCATCTACTTAAAGATCAGATCTACTGAAGAGGAATATGATAACCTTCCACTGTTCTTACTGAAATTCCATTTCCCAATGAAACTCATATCATAGAGGAAGGGGCTAAAATTCAAAAGACACACCTAGAGCCCAAAGGAACTTTTGGTTGAGAACATTCTCTGCTTTTCAGTCTCATTTCTTTCTCCTAAAAATAATTTCCCCTTCTCTATAAGTATCTACAATTCTCTTCCCTCTCTGTTATGAAGAGTATTTAAGCCATACCATTTGGCTTTTGAGTTTCATAGTTTATGAAGTTGTTTCAGTTGCCAAACTATCAGAGGGAAGTTTTGAACTTTTCTACAACTATCTAATGCTATTAAAGCTTTTTTTTTTTTAAACTGGTCCTGGGCTTAATTCAAGGCCAGAGCCCTGAGCTTTTGTGCTCATGGCTAGTCCTCTATGACTTGAGCTACACCTCCACTTGTAGCTTTTTTTTGGTAGTTTATTGGAGATAAGAGTCTTGCAGACTCTCCAGACTAAGGCTGGCTTTGAACCACCATCCTCAAATCTCAGCCTCCTGAGTAGCTAGGATTATAAGTGTGAGCCACTAGTGCCCAGCTGTTAATGCTTTTAGACCTGTAGTGATATTTTCAAATATTTTAGAAGACCAGAACAATGGAATTATTTCCCTAAAATAGTACTTTCTGATGCTTGCTTTCTCCAGAACTTAAACTTATTGTTTACAAAAAGATCCTAAGAATTGGTGGGCCTGCACTCTCTTGGGGAGCCTATGCTTTTAGAAGGGTTTTGTAACTGAAAGAGCCATAGATTCGGGAACCTGCCTGTCATCCTGCTGTGCTGCAGTTGTTTTTTCTTCTGTCCCATCATTCTTTCTTCCTTTGTAAAACAAAAGAAGTTTAATTAGTTTAAAGCTCTTTCCAAGCTCTCACATTTGAAGATGTTATGCATAAACATGAAGCAAGAGATGAACTCCTGAGAGAGATGGAACATTCTGGTTGTATTTGACGTCTGTGTAGACAGAGGTTACCTTGTCAATGTTCAAAGGAAGGACGTATCTCCTAACTTCAGGTTGAGGAGCCTTTCTTGCATTTCTTTTCACCTCTTCCCAATTCTCACGTAAGTTGGATAAATATAAGTAATTATAAACAAATTCAAATCTGTAAAAACAAAAATCAATCATAAACATATTTTTCCCCCTCAAAAGTCTTCCTATGTAGGCTCTCTGGCCTCAAACAAACGATCTTCGTGCCTTAGCCTCCTAAGTGTTCACTACCATACCAGGGCAATTACAAAGTAACATTATAGAGGAAACTCACGACTTTTAAGAGAATCTGTGCCTGCTAGTTTTTTATTCTACAACCCAGACTTCTATTGACATGGGCCTATTTGAACTCTAGTGGATATGTTTTAATAACAGCAGCCTTTCAGTAACTTGGGTCATTTGCAAAAAGCATGTTTCTTTCTCCCAGTCCAAAATGAGTGGGATTCAATGCCCTCTAGACATCTTGTCAAGTATATGTTTGCTTCCAGGTCACAGAATCTTTTCTTTTCATGTCTTCTTCATGAGTCCAGTTAGTTTTCCTTCATTAACCATGCTTTGATTTTCAGTTGGTGTTTTCTACCGCTTTTTTGAATTATTTGGTTTTGTGTTGACTGTTGTATACCTCTGGCTTTTTAAAAAAAAATCTAATTCAGATTAAACATTAATTTACATCTATGTTTGCCTCCTCTTTCTAGAAGCAACTGGAAATGGAACACTTATCAAATATCCTTTCTTACCCTTTCCAGCAGCAGAGATCCACAATGAGAAAACCATCATCTTCATAAGTGTTAATATGGTGGAACAAATTGAAAGAAGAGGTCCTGTATTTATTATTGAGGTACTTCCTTTGTCTTTTGTGAGCAATGTGAATCCAAACCTTAAAAATTAAGGAGAACAGTTTTTGTTGCATTTCAAAAGGAAAAAAGCACACATTATGAAATGCAATTTATGCACTATCACAAACTTAACAAGTACATTTAAACTCACCCCCATGGTTTCATTGGACTCAAAACAGTCCATGTAGTTGGCTCCCCAAAGACTCCAGGATGACAGAAACTTGAACAGGTTAATTTTGACAGGTGTCTCCACAAAAACAATGTAGTTGGAAGTCAGACCAAAACTGTTTCCAGAAACATAAAGGGTTTGTGAATGCAAAGGCTGATTCTCAAGCTACAAATAAAACCATATGTACACAAGGTATGTTCAGTTCAATGAATCAACAGTGCCTCCATGAAATTATTTAAGGTTTACATTTACTTGTTGGCAAGAAAGCATCATGATTGGGACTAGTATCAAAGGAAGCGAAGCAGAGCTTTAAACTTTTGAGTTTTCCTGAAGATTTGTAGCAGACCTTCGAGTTACCTATGGACATAAGATGGCTTGAATCGGTCACTGCAGGGGAACTGTACAACGACCTCTGACTTGCTTATTGGATCTTCCTTGTCTGAAATAAAGGAGTTTTAAAAGGCTTTGGAAGAGCCTCTTATCTTTTTTAAATACAAAGCATTTTTAAATAATTTAATTGTTAATAGGTATTTAATAATTTTAATTTTTAAAATAAAAAAAGCATCAGGCAGGTACTGCTATTTTCCAGAGCTTATTTTCATTTTCTCATTCACTGATATAGCTTAGTGAAATTTTATGTGAAGCTGCAATTACCCAAGACAATTCAAATGGTAGCAAGTTTTGAAAAGTTCACTCAAATAAGGATGTGGAAAAATATTATGGAGTCCCTTCTTCCAACAAATGGTAGTGGATTTTAAGTCAGAGAAGCAAGGCAAAGATTTAGTAGGATGAAAATGCCTTTTACAAAATTTCAAGATGTCTATGCAGTATAGGATAGATGAGTTTATATTATTATCTCTATATGTAATTCTTACACAAGTAAAAATTTATATAAAGTCAGTGGTCCTCCAGTGGAATATGATATACATGGCTTCTTAAAATATTGATTGTATCCCTACTGCCAGAATTTCTTGTTCAGTCTGCTCGGCAAGGGACTTAAGATTTCTATTTTTAATAGGTTCCCAGATGGTGATGCTACTTGAAAAACTATGCTTCAAGATCTGTATTTCATAATACTAAACAAAAATCCACATGGGATCCAGTCATTCTGTCATCAAGATGATGACATCAAGATAACAATGAATGTGTTAATGAGCAGAAGATGGATGGAGAAGTCTGAGTACTCTCCTTTCTGTTTAAATTCTTTCCTCAACTTACTTGTAGGTTTGGAAATTAAACACAAAATACTGCATTTTTATATATAGTATATATCTCTATCATAAATACAGAGACACTTATTTATGTTTGGGATATGAATAAGTATTCAATACAGGTTTGCTGAGCTGCATGTGATAGTTTACACCAGTAATCCCGGCACTCAGTAGGCTGAGTCAGGAGTTCCAGGGTGGTCTGAACTACCTAGCAAGATTTGTCTCAAAAATGGGATTGCATAAAGTTGCAGAGCTTCTGCAGGGCAAATGACATAGCTAGCAAGATCAATAGAAAGCCCACGGATTAGGAGAAGATCTTTACTAGCCATACAACAGACAAGGGTCTCATATCTAAAATATACTTGGAACTCAAAAAATTAAACCCCCCAACAACAAATCCTCAAAGAAACAACTGCCCAA
>NW_012267267.1:7901332-7941568 GCF_000151885.1 Dipodomys ordii
GGGGGGGAGGGGGGAGGCTTTGAAGTGATGTGAAGGGTAAACAAAAGAGGAGGCTGCAATGCTTGGTAAGAAATGTACGCATTATCCTGCCCATGCAATTGTAACCCCTCTGTACAGTATATTCACAAATAAAATTAAATTAAATTAAAAAAAAAAGATTTGTCTCAAAAACAACAAATTAGGCCAGCCACTGGTGGCTCATGATGTAATTCTAACTACTCAGAAGGCTGAAATCTGAGGATTACAGTTCAAAGCTAGTCCAGGCAGGAAAGTCTGTGAGATGCTTATCAATTAACCAAGAAAAACTGGAAGTGGTACTGTGGCTCAAAGTAGTAGAACACTAGTTTTACATGGTAGAGAGCTAGCCTTGAGCAAAAAAGCTCAGGGACAGTGCTCAGGCCTCGAGTTCAAAACCCACAACTGACCAAAAAAAAAAAAAACAACCCTCAAAACCCAACAAATTAATTAAATAATAAAATCACTTGCTGGATTTAGATCTAAATTAGATATGGTCAACTTAAATTAGATCTAAATTAGATCTAAGTTAGATCTAAATTAGATATGGTCAACATATACACTATATTTTAAACCATTGTAGAGTGTAACTTAGTCTCATTTTCTATATCTTTAAGTCTTCATTTCTTACAGTGTGATGCATTTGGACATTAGTTTCCTAGTAGGATGGGGATGAGAGCAACTGTTGCAAATGTGATAATATTTTAACTGCATTTATGTTATCATCTCTTATGATCTGAAATCTTATACTTGCCGTAACCTTTTCACAATATAAATACTTATTTCCAGAAGAGGAAAGGCTGGTAAACTTACCTGCTTGTAGTGGAGGGATCTTTACTATATTATAAGCAATTGAAAAATTTTTCCCAAAGCAATTACCAATGTTGTAAACAGTCCCATCACTTTCAATGTGGGGATGAGCAGTGGCTCCATTGACTGAGACATACTTACAAAGATCAACCTGTAGAAGGAGAGCAATGTCATCCATGTTAAGAGAAAGATGATTGTCCTTAGGTTTGATCCCACACTATTGTACTTTGTCTTTCTTTTGATCTTTCTATTCATCTATCCTCTTTCAGGTTCATCTGAAGTCTTGCCTTTACTTCAATCCAGGACTTTCCTCTGACCTCTATCCTGACTATCTGGACTTCTGAAATCTAGATTTCTCTGTCACTGTGCTCTGCACTTGATACCAACCATATATACTGCTCTGATTGATCAAACAATGATGTATTTGAGTCCTGGGACTTCTGTATATTTCTTTTATTGTATCATAGTAAGTTGTTTGGTATTCAATAAAGTTTGATTTATAAAAAACAAACTAAAGCTATGTCTCTTACTTTTTTCTGATCCTGGGGATTGAACTCAGGACCTGAGCACTGTCTCTGAGCTTTTTTTTTTCCTGAAGGCTAGTGTGTTACCATTTGAGGCTCAGCTTCATTTATGGCTTTTGTCTGATTACTTGGAGATTAGAATCTCATGGACTTTCCTGCCTTAGACCGCTTGAACCAGGGTCATATGATCTCAGCCTCCTGAGAGGGTTATAGAAATGAGCTACTAGTATCCAGCTTAATTATTACTCTTTTTTATGGATATTCAGATTCCTATTTTATAAATAAAGGATATTATAATCCACCTCTATACAACCATGACCAGAACTCAAGATATATTGACAATTTTTACTTTTCTAACTTAATTGTTTTTATTTAAAATGTTGAAGCATTGTAAACAACTTTCAGATTCCCTGTCACTTATCCCTTATGCTCTTTAATGGATGGCTCAAGTGAGGGAAAAAAGACATTTTCTTCCTTGACTACAATGCCAGTCATCCAGTGTCGTGTACAGAGTATACACTGGAACTGAAAGGAACTTCAAGATTTGTCCAGTGAAAACCTTAATTAGGTGAGAAACAAGTTTCTGAGGAATAAACACAATTTTTTTTGGGGGGGGAGCAGTTGTAGAGCTTGAACTCTAGGCCTGGGCACTGTCCCTGAGCTTTTCAGTTCAAGGCAAGTGCTCCACCCCTTGTGCCACAGTGCAACTTTCAGCTTTCTGGTGGTCAACTGGAGATAAGAGTCTCACAGACTTTCCTGCCTGGGCTGGCTTTGAACCACCTCCTGAGTAGCTAGGATTATAAGCATGAGCCACTAGCTCCCAGCCACAAATATTCTGCACTTTAATTTCTTTTAAGAAATTAAAAATCTTGGCCTTTCAGTTTTCAGAAGGACACATTGAGGTATCAGAGAGGTGAAACGTCTTGTTCAATGATGCAGAGGCCTGTCATGGTATATCAGTACTAGAATTTCTACCTAGACCCTACCCAGTAACATTTTGTTGAATGAATAATTAATGGAGTGTTTGATTAGGAGAATATTTTTAGCCCACTCATCACTGAGTTCATAACTGATCATCTAGTACATGCCAGGAATGGAACCACCACACAGGGAAACAGAAAAGATCCTTTCTTTTGGGAATTCCAGTTTAGACCTATGTGGTTCCACTTGGTAGCCACATAGCAATATAAATGTAAATTAATTGCAAATCAGACAAAATTTCAAATTCAATTCCTTAGTCACATTTGCCACATGTAAAGTGCTCAACAGCATTTGGAAAATGCAGATATGGAACATTTCTGGCTATAACATAAGCGCCGGCCATGAGAAAAAATGGTTCCTGGAAAGGTCCCAATCAAGAGCAGTGAGTGTGGAACCGAACCTGCAAAGGCCATCTAAGCTAGAATGGAAGCTTAGACAAGCTTCTTGGGGGCAATACCTCCAACTGATGCTGGAGAGATGAGGAAAAGTTAGCCAGGTAGAATAGAATGACTCTTCTAGGAAACAGGAATCATGATGTGAAAGCATAGTATTGGGAAGTGGTGCATTTCATCTGGGAATCACCAGTTATGCAGCAAGATGTCTGGGAAGGTTCATGCACTAGGGGAGTGAAACTGAACCACTTTCCTCCACCCCCATTTGAACTTTTCCTTGAAACTATGGGGGTTCTGGATGTAGATGGTTCTTTTGTATTGGCAGTTTTACATGTGCTGAATCAAGGAAATTGTACTTTGGGGAATCAGATATTAGTGTTGTCAGTAATAGCAATTTTTTTCTAAATTAAAACTCTTAGGTGAATTCATGGTACAGTGCTATTCACAGTGGAAACTGGCCCACGACAAAGTCTATTCTACAGACAAACTATAGCTGCTACATTTCCAGTGGAGGCACTGTGTAATTGAAATACAGATTCAGTTAGAGTAAGAATTGTTTAGAAACTCAGCTTTCACATACACTTGAACATAGTCATACACACATCAGAAAGAAAGAACAGTATATGTTAAACAGTATATGTAAATAGTCTGTTGATAATTGTAAATAGTTCCAATAATGACTGAGACTTTCCATTTCTACTACCACTTCATTATACCTCTGGTCTGTTTCTTACAATTGAAACATAAATATTGTACACTTTTCAGGGTAACCTGTGATGTTCCAATAATATTTACATTATGTAGTGTTTAAGTCAGGTTAAATGTATCTGTTTTCTCTAACATTTAAGGTTTTATGGTAAAATATTAAAAATGGTTTCTTCCAGCCTTTTAGAATATACATTAGTGTTATCTATAGTTTTAAATTCCAATATTGGCTATCCTTAGCTCTTCTGTCCTCCCATAAACACAGTTCTGCTTATGTCATTTCTTTAAGCATACTTTCTGTAGACTCTCATTAGCAAATCTACTTATTGCAAAGGTGTAGCCCACTATTCAAGCATTTAGTTTTACCCCACACTGTGTTCCACTATCACCCTTGACATCAAACGCCCCAGAAGACAAACTCCTACTGTGGAGTGGTACTGCTTCCTACTGTTAGGTCTGGAAGTATTGGAGGGAGGGCCTCCACTGGGAAATGTTGCAAGTCATGCCCAGGGAGATTATTCCCAGTTTCTATGACCATTTACCCACTTCTGTATCTTTGCTTAGTTGTAACTCCTCCATCTTGAATATCCTTTCATCAAACTCACTGAAGTTTTACTTTAAAACAAATTTCTGGCTAAGATGCAAGCTTCCTTGATCTGCCTCCACCGGTGGGAAATAATCTATTTGTGCTTTGTTACATTTCCCTTTTTGTAAAGGACTCGTCAAATGTGGTATTATGGCTGTGCTCCACTTTCATTCTTCAGTCTCTGTATTGACCTTCCTAAAGACATTTGCAATGCTTTGCAAGTATACGTTAACAAATGTTGATTAAAATTATGGGTCCATTTTAAGGAATGCTACATTGATACTCCCAAGTTCTTTTAGTTATTTCCTGATATAGCTATTATTTGTGCCTGTGTTATTTCATTTAAGGTAAAGCTTTATGTTATTGCAAGAAGGGGCAAATTGGTACAACATATTTGCCTAAAACCATAATAGCAAGGTTTCCAATTTTAATAGCTATAAAATGTTGAACACCCACTGTGCACTAGACCCATCCTATTGTATAAAACCTGGCAACTCAGACCTTATTGTCTTATACTTATTGATACACCTCTTGCATTTGGCAAGCATTCTGATACATGGAAAGTACTCAATAAGCATTTATGTTGTACATGAATGTGTGATTATGTTAAGAATTTTTTATGGCTTTCCTCCAAATCATGTAAGTATTTAAAATGTCCTGAATGAAGAGATCAATTTCATCTTATGTTGTATCACTAGTATTGGTAGAAAACAAGGTTTTGATTGAATTCTAAATTCCAAAATTTAAATTCCTAAGCAATGACACCTAAGCATTGCATTGTACCTGCTTAATTGTCTCCAAGGTTTCTGGATTAATCTTTGTAATGAAGTTGGTCTCTGTGCAGGCATAGTAATCTTCTCCCACTGGGTAGATATTTACAAGGGCATTGTCCGTCACTTCTACTCCTCTAAAGTAAGAAAAAAACCTGCAGAAGCAAATGAGTTTTTCAGTTCAGTAATTTTCAAGCTGTAAGAGGAAAGGGGTTGTTGTAAAATATCATGAATAACATGCAGCTTGGTTTCAGTAACCTGGAAAATATATTCTTGCATGGATCTGGGAAAGCACAGGTGCCAAATTCAGTGATGACGATCCTTTTCTCAGTCATTGCCCGGACATAAGCATCAGTGCGGATGAACCTGAAAAGCATTGAGACATAGGAAAGGGTCACATGCAAGGGCCCTCACTGCATTCATGTAGAGCTTAGGATGAGCTTTTATCAATGAGCTTTTATCAAACTAGGATCAGAAAGCCATAATATGAGGCATAAAGACACTGTCTGTCCCATTTCTTGGAGTGGCCCAGGGGAGCTTAAATATAGTCTTCTAAGCCTTATAGTGACAGATAAGGAAATTATGGTTCCAAAAAACTTAAGTGATTGGCATATGAAGCTGAGCTGGCTTTGTAGAATTCAGACTTGGTTAGAATCAGACAAAGTGAACTTTCCCTATGGGAAAAGTTTTCCATGGGTATTCTAGTATTTCTAACTCTTTTTTTATCCTGGAACTTGATAATGTACATATAGGGGGAACCTAGATGCTGTTGTGCTAAATTATATTCCTTTAAATATCTTTGCTTCCCTCTTGGGCTTTGATTCAATTTTAGAATTTATTTTGTGACATTTTGAAAATGGATATTCTTGAATTCTATCTCTGCATAGGTAGATCTGCTGACCTGCATCCCACATTAACTGGCAAATGTTGCCTAGGATTTGTCATGTGAAGAGGAACAAGGTCTTTAGAATGTATGAGAAAGTTATTTTCTGAACTCCAAAACTTGCTCTCATAGGTAAATTTTTTGGTTGGTTTGACCGGTTTTATTCTGTCACAGCCCAAGGTATCCTGAATGGTTCAGGTCTTCCTTTTGATGTCTACTCAAAATTCCTGGAATCTGTAGTTATCGACAAAGCCATTAACACATGAGAATATTGAAGTGAGAGACACAAGTATTGTATTGGCATGAGGGCTTCTTAGAGTGATGGGCTGGACCTCCAAACTCTTTAGCAATAACTTCTTGTTTTTGGAGCACTCCTCTTTTTGGTATCTCCATGATACCCCCTCCCTACTCTCCTTCCAGTCCTTTCTAATTATAAAAAGTAAAAGGAATCAAGATGGGCGCTGGTTGAATAACAAAAACTTGTGTTATTCTAGAGTACATTCCATGTGCTAGACCCTATACTGACAATAATCTGGGCAATGAATCTGCCAAGTGGACTTTACTAATTCTCCCTTTTACAGATGACAAGATCAGGAATTAAAGGCCAACATTTTGTCAGGCATCACTAACAGAAGCAAACTGTGGTGGATACAGGATTTGAAGCCAGGCTAGAACTTAATGCTAGATCTAGCTCCCTCATTGTTTTATGATAGGGTTCCCTGGCATCTACTAGACACACTGATCAAGGAAGCTTCTGCAAAGGAAGTTGGTACATAAGTCTTCTTTTGGATGTACGAGGGGGAATATATGGTAGAAGGAACTGAGCTAGGCCTTTCTCCGGGGAGAGGAGTGGACCGGATACTCCCTTACCTTCTATGGTATGTGACATGTCCTTCCTTAAAGTCAAACTTGTGCAGGAGGGCTTGGCCATCAAACAGGTGGTAAAATGGTTCAGATCCAACTTCAAAGAGTCCTGGCCCACATCGAAGGAGGCTGCCAGTGAGCCAGAGGGGTATCCTGCCTGTGATGAAGTTAGACAGAGAGCATTGCTTCTCGGTCTGGGTTCATTCTTTGTAAGTTGGAATGGTGATACTAGCAGCCCCATTGGGCAGCCTCTTCTGTCGAAGGCTGGCAGTGACTTCTGTTCTCAGCAACCATGCTGGACAGTACTGAGACAGTGTCTGCTAGTCTGAGTTTCCTTTCACTAGGAAAGCAGATGGTGGGAAATATGTCAACACCACAGAGTTTGGTTAATGGGTTGAAGAAGTGAGATAAAGGCATCTTGAGGTGAGGAGAATTCTCACCTTAACTCTAATCCATCTCTAAACACAATTCCATCTGCCTTTTTGCCATCTTACTTTTTAAAGGAATTCAAAAAATGTTAATGTGTTTTAATGGACTGAAGGGTAGAGGGATGAACAATGAGAAGAGCAAAACATTTAAAAAGGTGAATTTATAGAAGAAACCATTTTAATGAAACAATAGGAATACTTACTGGCTTTTGAAAATCGAGAACTTGGGGCTGGGAAGGTGGCTCAGTAGTAGAGTGCTTGCCTTGCATGCATGAGGACCTGGGTTCTATTCCTCAGCACCACATAAGCAGAAAACACTGGAAGTGACATTGTGGCTCAAGTGGTAGAGCATTATCCTTGAGCTGAAGAGCTGAGGGACAGTGCCCAGGCCCAGAGTTCAGGCCCCAACAACAACAACAACAACAACAACAAAAATAAAAATAAACAAGAAAATCAAGAACTCTGTTTCTCTTAGGGTTTGAATCAAAGTACCCAATGAAGATCAACTTCCTATAGCAAAAAGTGCATAGGGCTGGGTGTCAGGACCTGGATTCCAGTCAGGACATGCCATGAGCCTTCTTGGATCCTTAGTTTCCTCAGATGTAAAATAAAGTGTACTCAAGACCATCCTTAAGAGTGGTGAACACTTGACATAGTTTGAGCAATCTTTACTGAAAGGATGCATCATATCCATGCCAGGGGACCACCCAGAGGCAGGCAGGCACAGGAGAACGATTATTACAAGGTTTATTAGAGGAGCCATATTTGCCCTGGAGAGAGAGCACATGGCGACCTCCACTATCTCGGTAGCAGCAGTGCCTGAAGGTAGGAAGTGAGGTAGATGAGAGTTCAGGTTATGGATGGTGCGGGAGGGGCCAGCTGTATGGCTGGAACTCCAGGGAAGGAAGGGGCTCAGGTTTGGGTGGAGCTGAGAACCAAAGGTGGGCATAATGCTTACACTTACTAGATTAAAAATGTTTGAATGTAATTTTATTGCTAAGATGTTGTACAGAGGGGTGACTATTTCATAAGTCAGCTAATGAGTACAATTCTTTTTGAACAGTGTCACCCCTTCTTTTCCTACCTGTTTTCACTTCTTATCCCTGCCTACAAGTTGCATAGTTCAATTTTTATATAGTGTATACTGAATACCATAATTACATCTGTTCATCCTTCCTCCTTCCATTCTTCCTGGATTAAAAAGTGGATTATTTCCTATAGATAAATTTGACTAGTCTTTCTGATAGAAGATGAAGAAAGGTGTAGTCCCAGGCTTGAAGGAATTGCAGTTAGGTACCACTTATGCACATTAGTGAAATGAAGAAGTGAAATGAAGGTCAACAAGAGAAAATAATGAAATAAAACCCCTAAAATTCCAAATCCCCTTCCCTGTAGCCTCTAGAGATGCAGTTGATATGAAGACAAAGAAGAAAGACCTTCACAAAAAAGAAGATGGTGTCATGATGATGGAGACCTACCTGTGACATGAGCTGTGAGTGGCGTGGACAGTTCCTCCACAGTTTCAAACAGCTTCTTATAACCAGCCGCAGGGTGCTCAACTCTGCAATGGTGAGGAAGTTCATTTTGGTACTCTGGTAGTTCAAGGTCAAGGAGGAGGCAGCAGAGTACCAGGAGGGAAGGCACCTATGGCTCAATGCTAATGCGCTACTGCCAATCTGACCGCCCCCAGGGAGCATGGGAATGGGTGGTGGAGGGAGTGGCAGGGGCCAGTACTCATTACTGTACAGTTCTCAGAGAAGAGAATGGGGCTCACTTTAGGGTTTGCTTTTCATGTCATGGAACATGGTCCCTCTTTTAAAATCAGTTGTTATGTTAGACTTAATCCTAGCTTCTGTACTTTTCTTCTATTTCTGAAGACAAAGCAACGAGCTCTGATGTTGGCCCTTTTCTTCCTGGACTTTGATGCTGTCTAGGCCTTTCCCAGGATGTGCCCTGCCCTATGGACACGCTCAGCTGACTGTACTGCTGACTTTCTTGCATCATACAGTCATTTGTTTTGTGCCTACAGATTGGGAGACAATAGCATTTCAGATCAGGTAACTCATCCTCACTCACATTTATACTATTTTCTATGAAAGCCCAAGAGCTTTGGTGTGCTGGTGGCTCACACCTGTAAATCCTAGCTACTCTGGAGAATGAGTTCTGAGGATTGAAGTTTAAAGCCACCCCAGGCAGAAAAGTTCCAGTGAGACTCTTTTTTTTTTGTTGTTGTTATTGTTGTTTTTTGTTTTGTTTTGTAAGTTGTGGGGCTTTGTACTTTGGGCCTGGGTGCTGTCCCTGAGCTCTTCAGCTCAAGGCCAGTGTTCTACTACTGGATCCACAGCAGCACTTCTGGTTTTCTGGTGGCTAATTGGAGATAAGAGTCTCGTGGACTTTCCTGCCCTGATGGCTTTGAACCACAATCCTCAGATCTCAGCCTCCTGAGTAGCTCAGATTAAAGGCGTGATCTACCAGTGCTTGGCCCAGTGAGACTCTTATCTCCAATAAACTACTCAAAAAGTGGGAAGTGGCACTGTGGCTCAAGTGGTAGAGCACTAGCCTTGAGCACAAGTGGCTCAGGGACAGCACCCAGGCCCTGAATTCAAGCCCTAGGACCGAAAAAAAAAATCAAGAGAATAAGAATCTATATTTTTATGTATTTCCTTCATCTCCTTGCCTACATTCTATAAGTTCCTAGAGTGGGGATTCTGGTAGTCATCATAATTATTTATGTTTGTATATACCAGTATTGGGGCTTGAACTGAGGGTCATAAATTTTCACTTGGCTTTTTTTTGGGGGGGAGGGAGGGGTTCATGGCTGATGCTTTACCACTCGAGCCAGGACAACAACATGGCTTTTTTTTTTTGGAGATGGAATCTCGCAGATTTTTCTACTAAGGCTGGTTTTGAGTTGTGATCCTTAAATCTCAGCTTCCCGAGTAGCTAGGATTAGAAGTGTGAGTCACTGACACCCGACATTCATAATTACTTTCTATAAATCACTTTTACCACAAAATAACTTTGCATGATATTGATTCATTAAAATCTCACAACAACACAGTCCAGTAAGAAGTATTGTTATAGTAATTCAACAGATTAAAAAAAACAACCTTTAAAAATTTAAGCAACTTGGACTCAAAAATAAATAACTTACTCAAAGTCACACTGCTAGGAACTGACTGGCAAGAAGTGAAACCAAAGTCTGTCAGATATTTCTGTTGGTTGTAGGGCTTGACCTCAGAGCCATAGCACTGTCCCTGAGCTTTTGTGCTCTAGGCTAGTACTCTACCACTTTGAGCCACAGCTCTGCTCCCTGTCTCTGGTGGTTAATTGGAAATAAGAATCTCATAGACTTTCCTGTCTGGGCTGATTTTGAACTGCAATCCTCACATCTCAGCCTTCTGAGTAGCAAGGATGATAGACCTGAGTCCCGGGTGCCTGGCTTTGTGCGATATTTCTCTGTACATTACTGTTTTCAAGTTCCAGTGTCAGTCACATGACTCTCACCATCACTTAGATCTGAATTCTATACCTTTACTTCAATAGGGTAAGAAATTACGCTATTGAGACTGAACAGTTTTTTTTTTTTAAACATCATCAACCAATTCAATTCTTTCAGGAGCTCTTTGAAATAGCCCATTTACCATCTAGTGCCAGCACTAAAGCATTATTTAAATAAAAAAAAAAAACTCTCCCAGAGATACTTACTGTATAGACATTTTCTTCCAGTTCTTGTACCAACTGAAGAATGAGGAATCAAGTTCTCAGCCAGGGGCCTTTGTATGCCTTCTAATTCCCCCACCCCTCCTCCAGAAGGAGTTATGGCTTTGGGGGCTCCACCTCCTCAGCTTAGGGAGCAGAAGAACAGAGGTACCTTTCAGCACTCCTGATGTTTTAGCATTATTTAGGTTTGGTGTTTCCATCACAGCTTGTTGGCTGTTTTCCGGAGACCTCAATTCTTCCTAAGGAGAATAAGAAGCAGATTAGAAAGACCTGTGTAGGAGTGGCCAGCATTAGGCCTGAGCTGATCCGAGTTACCCAACTGGCACCTGACCTGTTTTCTGGCACCTATCTCCTTCTACCACCTTTGTACCCTCATCCCTACCCCCATTCATTTATTCACATTCTTGGCATTCTGATGTCTCTACTGAAGCTTCTTTATAGGAGAAAATTGGAGCATGAATACTGGCCACGTAGCTTCATCTTTTGCCCATCCCAGAGATTCTGTAAGCTACCTAATATTAAAAAGTTTTTTTTTGTTGTTGTTGTTGTTTTATTTTATTTTTGCGGGTCAAGAAATCTGAACTCTGGGCCTGGGCGCTGTTCCTCAGCTATTCAGCTCAAGGCTAGCACTTTACCACTTGAGCCATAGTGCTACTTCCAGCTTTTTTTTTCCTGCTTATGTGGTGCCGAGGGGCCTCATGCATGCAAGGCAAGCACTCTATCACTGAGCCACCTTCCCAGCCCCTACTAAAAGTGTTTTTGCATTGCTTTTTAATTAGCTGGAGTTTGTTTCCTTGTTTTAAACTAAAGCCCTGAGCTCTATAAAAGTAAAAAATTGATAAAGGATCATGTAATACATAGGAACATTGTGAGAGTGATATTAGACAATCCCAGAAAACAGAGAAAATATCTAAGCAGAGATAGGAAGAATATATTTAATTTTACCAGTCAAAGGACAAGTAAAGGACTGTTCAGACACGGCTTAAAGTTTAGATGTGAGTGTAATGCAAGGAAATAGCAAGAGATGGAACCATACAATCACGAGTCAGATTTTGTAGAACCTTATACCACATAAAGAAAAAAGACATATAATGAAGAGAGAAGGATCACTGAAATGTCTTATTCATGAGAGACTTCTCTTTTTTTTGTGCCAGTTGGGGCTTGAATTCAGGGCCTGGGCACTGGCTCTGAGCTTCTTTTGCTCAAGGCTAGTACTATACCTCTTGCATTCCACTTCTGGCTTTTTTGGTGGTTAATTGGAGAGAAGAGTCTCAAAGACCTTTCTGCCCAGTCTGGCTTTAAACCGCAATCCTCAAATCTCAGACTCCTGAGTAGCTAGAACTACAGGTGTGATCCTTTGGCACTCAGCTTGGTTTGTACTTTGTTTTTTAGTATTTGCATTTGTTAGTTAGTATATATTGGAATGTAGCAATGGGCAATTTAGGAATATAAATTAGAAGGAGGTACAGATGAAAGAATTGGAGATGGCTAGCACAAGAAGATAGATGCATTGGGGATAGAAATAAATGGTCAGGGTCTACCCTGCGTTCACTGTATTTGATGTTGGTATAATTTGTGGAGGGGAAGGGAAAAAACAAATCGTTTAAATAGGGATACAGGTGGACCCATTGCAACAATGAGATGTACAAATCGTTATGTCGAAAACAAACTTTACAACTTTGGTGGGGGGGAGAAGGATTGGGTGGTGGGCGGGGGGGGGAGGATAGGAAGGGATGGGAAGGAGAAACAAAGGAGGAGGCTACAATGCTTGATAAGAGATGTACTCATTATCTTGCCCATGTAATTGTAACCCCTCTGTACAGTATTTTCACAATAAAAAAAATAAATGGTCAGGTTCTAGAGATATTCAAGAAGCTTGATCAAACTTTGTGAGATTAATCTATTAGAGAAATAAAATGCACAAAACTATGATTACAGGTAATTACAGGGCTGGATTACAGGTAATTTACTGAGATAGAACACAGTGCATAATAGTGTGTGTATGTATGTGTGTATATGCATGCATGTGTACATATATGTTTGTGATTCAAGAAGCTTGATCAAACTTTGTGAGATTAATCTATTAGAGAAATAAAATGCACAAAACGATTATTATTAGGTCTGTATTACATGTAATTTACTGAGATAGAGCACAGTGTATAATAGTGTGTATATGTATGTGTGTATATGCATGCATGTGTGCACATATATGTTTGTGATGTACCAGGAATGCAGAGAAAACTTGATTGTACTTATGGTTTATTTAAGAGAGAGACATGATTTGGACTCAGTCATTTAATGGCTTCAGAGTGAGGTAGAGTGAGGTGATATGTGAAGGACAGACTGGGTGTAGACAGATAAGATGGGTAGACATGGCTGATGAAGGATTCAGACTAAGAGAAGGCAGAAAATAAGTCATTTGGAAAGAGAGTGTTAGAAAGTCTATGTCATATACCATTTTATTGGATTTCATTTTCTTAGGGGAGTCTCTTCCTGAGTAGAGGAATGAGTGAGAAATCCTAGGGAAAACAGAATCCAGCTGCTTCTCTCCACTGTCAGCAATCTTCTCCCTGTTCCAAGGGATAACAGAGAATGCTTAAAGCCTAGACTAGCTGAGGGATGAACTATCCCTGTACTTCATGCTGAAGATTACTTCCTTGGAGGTGAAAATGTCCTGGTGCTCCTGCAAGCCCCATGTGCCCTTCTCAGGGATTCCTGTGCTACTTCTGGTGTTCTGGGGCTGAAGCCACCATGTTTCAGAACAAAAAATCACTTTTGCTATTTTTACATCTATGGTACTTTTATGTTTCCATCTATATAGATGCTAAGAGTTGGCCCCTTGAATCATTGTAGCTCATTTCTGGAAAGCTCACAGACTAAGAAACTATGTGAATTGTCAAGTTAGCATGCTTGGTTGAAGTCAAAATGAAAACTAATTTCTGAGTATGAAAACTCAGTGAATCCTGAGTTTCCCAGTTATAAGACAGGGAAAATGTGCAAAAGTTTTTTTTTTTCTTTGGGTGAAAGTATTGCATATGAATATCAAGTAATACTTAATACTTCCTGTCCATTCTCAGGAAGTTTGATTTGTGTGTTTGAGCTAATACATCTTACTTCAGGGCTAACCTTGTTCCCCTAGTCCACCATAGGTGTGTTGTTAAGATCAGCTGTGCAAGAGCCTTAAGAAGCATCATTTTTATTTCTTTGCTCTTAAACCCCCAAATGTGAGCCTTTTGTCCAGGTGTAAGTTGGTTCTTCTGTGGTTTCAGCTGATACCTCGGGTCTCCAGTGCCACTGTCCTTCCATCCTGCCCTCTTATCCTGCATGTTAATTATTTTTGTCATTTGGTAAAACCAGTTCTTTATGTTCAATTTGGTAAAATCAGACTTCCATGTCTAATAAAATGAACTTTTATTTTGGTACATTTACCAGAATAATATTCCAAGAATTAAAATAGCAAAATACCTTTCTGCAGGCAAATATTTCTAAGTAGCAACACATTTTAAAACATTTTGAAGATGTTTGAAGAATGAAAGTATAATAAAACTACTTTTTTTAGCCTCATAGTAGGCAGGCCTTGCAGTACCTGAGGGTTATTGTAAGGAGTTAAGACTCTTCTCTAGGAACAATGAAATGAATGAGAGTACCCTAAGTAAGAGAATTATTGAAGTGATCTGGTATTTCGCAGATATTTGAAGGATGGGTTCAAAGTGCATAGGGTGGAGGCAGAAAAACAAATAGTTTAGCTTACCTAAGCTGATGGTAGCTCTTAGACTATGGTAGAACAATGAACCTGGAAAAAAGTGGTGAATTTGAGAGTTGTTTTGTAGGTAGAAATTACAGAACTTAGACCATAGATTGAAATGTCTGGGATATAATAAAAGAAGGTAAGGAACATATCACTTATCTATTGCTGATATTGTAATATAAAATTAAATCCTGATCATCAGTATCATACAAAATAAATGGGGTAGCTGGCTAGGTAGATCTGCTAATATGGCTGATCTTGCTCTCCTCATTGTAGTTTGCCTTGTTGTTGGCTAATCTAGGTCTTAGTTTGGATAAATGGGGTAACATGGCTTTGCTTTATGATCCCTCCAGGAGGTTAGCTGGGCTATATTCTAAAAGAACAGGTGGGAACACAAAAATCACTTAAAGCCTAAGCCTTTGCTTTGTCACTGTCAAAGCAAATCATGAGGCCAGGCTGGACTTTAAGGTCATGAACATCACCTTTGCCTCTGAGGTTTTAGCGAGAAAAACTGTGGTGTCATGTGGCACATTTGGGTGGTGTCATGTGGCAAGTTCATGGGCCTATAGCAAAATTAAGGATTTTTTCCAGGTTCACACATGGGAGATCCAACAAGAGTTTTGGCTTGAGCAACTGAAATAAGTTTTGTGCTATTCTCCAGGACTAGAAGAAGAATAGTTTCATGGAAACACATATATAAAGAGTTCCTCTTATAATAAAAATATATGATATATAAAAAAGAGCCCCACTAAGCTGGGTACCTATGGCTCACACCTATAATCCTAGCTACTCAGGAGGCTGAGATGTGAGGATCATGGTTCAAAGCCAGCCTAGGCAGGAAAGTCCCCGGAAGACTCTTATCGCCAATTAACCACTAGAAAAACCACAAGTGGTGCTTTGGCTCAAGTACTTGCCTTGAGCTGAAGAGCTCAGGGACAGCGCCCAGGTCCAGAGTTCAAATCCCATGACTGAAAACAAAAAAAGAAAAAAAGTAAAAAAAGAAAAAAGTTCCACTAAGACATCCTTTTTCCCCATCCTGCTTTCTACCTCCTGCTGGAGCCCCTGTGCGCTTTTTCTCCCCCAGGAAAAAAACCTCAGATGGCATGGGGAAGTGTTGAAGACATAGATTGTAGCAAGCCAACGCTAAAGCCTCCAAGACCATCTGTCTACAACAAGCACCAAAATATTACCAGGCAATGGACTTAAGAAAATTATATTTGTCTGTGCCTCTATATGTTGACAAAAGCAATAGTTGTGAGAATATAGACTCTGGGATCACATGACTATAAACTGGACCTTACCTCCATTGAGCAATGGAAGGAAATATTACTTTGATTTTAATTAAAAATTATCATCTTTAAACAGTTGTACATAGGGCTTTGATTCAACATGTGGATCCATGAGTATAATGCATCTTGATCCATGTCACCCCTTTCATCATTTCTCTCCCTCATTGAGCCAAACTCCACCCATATCCCTGAGTTTCCTCTTTCTACTTTTACATATGTACATTAAGTATTATGGCTACATTTGCCCACCATCCCTTTCTCCATTCATTCACCTCCCTTCCCCTGTGTTCCACCCCAATCAGTTAAAATATGTTTGGCTTCTTGGCATTCAGTTTGTTAGACTGTCAGTTAATAGCTCAAAGGAGTTACACCATGGAAATCCACCTCTGTGTATACTATACTTTAGTTTTATTATGGATAAATGCATATTTATCCACATTGTGTACCCTTTGTTAGAATTTTTTTAAGGAAAAGATGAGTTTATCTTTTCCTTGCTTAGAAAAAAGGCCTGCATAATTTAAAAGATAATATCTAAGCACTCTGGCAGGGCCATCACCTGCTACATCTTTTCATTTGTACCCAGAAGTAGAAAGCTGTTCGTTGGTTCTCACGGATTGCATGGTATTTCACTTCTTTTCTTTATTAGCCCTTAGCTTGCACCTCCCTTCCTTTTGTCCATCTGGAAAGCTTCCTGCTATACCTCTTCTGAAACCCTTATGTACCTCAGTTTTTGTATAGGTTACATTATGTTATTTTACTTTACATTGAAAGCTTCTTGCTTATTGAACAGCAATCGCATGATCACCTCCAGCATAGTGATGTTGGTTTGCATAAATGCCCCATTATCTGTCAGGAAGGAAAGTGACGGTCCCTCCCAGGGGAAAATTGTAGCAGTTATAAAAACCCACATAAGTGGCATGTGACCCACCCTCGCCTTCCCCACCACCATCTCCCCACCACTCCCATACTTAGTCCCCCTTGACATTATTCAAAAGCAACATTGATAATGGGTGATAACAGAATCCTGATCATGTTATCTTCTATCATTCCCTAGGTACTCTTTCCAGTATTTTCTTTCTGGTGTGTTCTGTCCCTCTCGGAGAATCCCTGTTTGTTTCCATGTGCTTATGTGAGTAAGCAACATCAAAATCACTTGTGGTCTTTGAGTTGAGGGGGTTATACCTTGACAGGTGATATCTTGAAAGGTAGAGTTTGGTAGCAAGCTCATGGTAAAAGTTAGGCAGCAAGTAGAACTGCCTTAATGGGCGGAGCAGACAGGAAAGAAAATTGTATTCATAAACTTTTGTTTGTTTTCTCCTAAAGAATTTGAAGTATTTTACTTAAAGTCCTGATTATACTCGGATTTGAATGAATCGGCTTTTGACTCACATCCTTCAAAAAAGTACAAAAGGGGATTCTAGGTCAGCTTTATCAGATTAATGGTGGTTTAGCTCTTAAGGTTCTGTGGTTCTCTTCTAAGATCTCAGGTCCTGCCTACTGGACAAGCACAAAGAGAAACAGACAGCGGAAATCTTTCAGAATGGAGACACCCTCCCCACAAATCTTTGGGTTAGAACTGATTTGTTAGATGAGAAAACTTCAAGTATGGGTGAAAACCACTTAACCTCTTAGCGCAGGTATCACACAAAGAGCTATTCTAATAATGTTAGAAGCATCGGTGAGGCTGATCCAGTTTAAGGAACTATGGGGTTGTTGTTTGGTCTTATGCAATTGAGAATAGGCTTTCTGACAGAAGAGAGTTGTTAGTTCATATAACTGGCTGAATGAACACACATATCTCTAGCCCTCTACTATCAGGGCGTTTTGGTATGTCTTTTGACATTTGTTTTCTCATCTTGTTCCTTAAGAGCAGTGGACTGGTTAGTGAGCAAAATTCAGAATACACAACCTACTAAATAGTTATTTATTTATTTATTTATTTACTGGTCATACTGAGATTTGAACTCAAAGCCTAATGCTTGCTAGGCAGGCAATCTACCACCAGAGCCATGCCTCAAGCCCTTTTTTCTCCTTTAGTTTATTTTTAGATAGGGTCTTGCATTTTTGCTTGGACTGGCCTTGGATGTGTTCTTCCTACCTCTCCTTCCCCTGAAGATGGGATTAAAGACATAAACCACCATGCCCAGCTTGTTTGATGAGACTGAGTCTTGGTAATTTCCTTTCTTGAGCTAGCCTTGGAACTGAGATTCGCCCAATCTGTGTCTCCCAAGAAGTTGAGATGACAGGAATCTACTACCAAGCCTGTTTTCACTAAAGAGTTATTAAATATTTGAGACCATTGTAAGTGATGTTTTTAATGTCAATTTATGCTTGTTGAATGCTAATGTATGGAATTAATTTTTTGTACATTACTCTCATATAATCTTTCTAGCTTTAGTTTCTGAGTCTCACAGTCTAGAAACTTTACATGACATTGGACAGTACAGTTGGATGGCTTAACTCATTTAGTGGTTTTTGTTCTTTATTGGATAAATCTTGAACATTATTGTTTCATTTAAATTGTTTTAGACAAGAGGGTAAATATAGTCCCAAGTAAACAATCCTAGTTGGAAATTGAAGTTCACCCATGGATAAAAAATTTATTTGAAATAATTTTTTTGAGAGCTGTCTGAATTTCATATAGAAATAAGTTATTTGGGGGGATATAATTATGCTATTTTGGAAATGGGAAAGTGAAATTATAATTCTATGACTTGAACTATTGGGTGTGGTTACAATAGTGGTACACATTCAATAACACAGGCAGCAAGAAACCCAAAGGAGATTTTTAGCCTTATGAACTATAATAGTGTCTGTCATACATTTGTAAGTATCAATAGATAAGTCCTCTTTTTCATCAAACATCAGCATAATGGGGAGACAGCCAAGATAACCAGCCAAATAAACAGGACAACATGGTATGGTATACAAGTTACACCTTAACTTGATGTTTTCCCTGTTAAAGAACTTATTACCCTATATTTGGTGAGAGATTTGTCTTTTTCTCCAGTTGGTCTGTGAGCTTCTGTAGTTTTCATCTCCGCAGTTGAGCACAGTGCAAGACATCAAGGGATCAGTGAATGAGTAAATAAATGGATGGAATAAATAATACGAATTTTTGTCAAGGGAGTTATTTTGGATAAATCATGGTTTTGTTATTTTTAGATCATTGTGCTGATGCTTGTCATTCAAAATCCTCAATGCACTTGGACCTGTGTATGTTTTTATTGCAGTTTCAATATTAACTATCCCCCAAACTACTCATGTATGACAGGTTTGTCCCCATCTCCTGGTGCTAATGATTGGGTCATGAGATGCTAACTTCCTTAATGGGATAATTCATTGATGAATTCTTACTGGATGGGCTATTAGGAGGTAGGATGAAGTAGTTTATGAGGGCATGTCTTTCAAGGCACAACTTATTCCTGGTTCCTTCTTGTATCATTCTGCTTCCTTCCTGCCAGCCTAGCAAGCAAGCCAAGCAAGTGCTAGGCTCTGAGCTTAAATGTTACTCAGAAAAGAAAAGAAAACAAAACAGCTTTTGGGTACTAGTGTTTCATGCTTGTAATCCTATCTATTCAGGAGGCTGAGATCTGAGGATCATAGTGTGAAGCTAGCCCTGAGAGGAAAGTCAATGAGAGTCTTATCTCTAATTAACCACCAAAAAGCCTGAAATTGAGCTGTGGCTCACTTGGTAGAGCACTAGCCTTGTGCACAAAAGCCCAGGGACAGTGTCCAGGCCCTGAGTTCAAGCCCTTAGGACAGGCACACACACACACACACACACACATACACACACAATCCAACCAAACAAAAATAGCTTTAGTATCAATCCTGTAATGAAACAAATTTTTATTTTATTAATACTTAAAAAAATGAAAAGTGTATTCAAGTATTATTCCGCACTCTGCAATATGGTAAAGACATCTATAGTAAGGCAAAGCTAAAATGGGCAGCAGCTAATTGTGTGCCATGCCGGTGACCACAGAACCATTGCGTTTGTGTCTGGAATCTAGAGTATTGCCTTGAAAAGAATAAATGTATGAGTGAACAATACTTCATGTATCCTTCTCAAGGCTAATTCACCATCAGCAAAATATCTGTGGAGAAAGGAAAAGACAAGGCACTTTCCACCATGTTGTCTGTATCTGAGGAGGATATTATTATTGTGGTTTACAAAGACAGTTCTTCTTTCCCGGTAGGTATCCTCTAAAGCTTCCTGTTCAATAAAATGGACATTTCATAACCAAATGGACTTGGATCTATATAGAGAATAAATAAGCAGGTTGGTTTCTAGACAATCTGTGGGGTTATCTTTTACCTCAGGCTAAGCTATTCAAGCCATAATTTAATACCTTGAATTCCAATCAAGTTTGCAAAAGAAAAGTTAGTTTGAAAATCTCTGAAAATCTTAGTGTATGTGATCAGCAGCATATATCAGAGCACATGGGGAAGAGAAAGAAGGAAACCACATTTAAAGGAAACATGGTGAAAGAAGCTATGCATAACCAACAGGACCCTAATGTTACTTTATAATTAAACATTTGGTCAAATGCTTGATAAGGCATCAAGTGTAATTATGAAAAGGTAAAGCAGCAGAACATAGCCTATTAAAAAGATGCCCAAGTCAGACTTGTTGAATTAGTTCTTTCCAGAGTCTGCTTATCTTGCATATTCAAAAAGAAAAAAAAAAAGCTGAGGGGGAAAACAGATTAGTAGATCCTAATAGCTTACCATGCAAGCGTTGTTGATTAGTTTGCAACTGCTGATAGAAGCACAAACATTGCATTAAAACTGTGAAATACTCCATGAAACTGCGACAATGTCCTTTCCTGGCATCTGTCCATAAATCCAGAAATTCACATTCAGTCAGATTTGCTAGCATTTTTCCCCACTGCAAATCCCACATAATCTTTCTCTAGCTAAGTTAATCATATCTGCCCAGGCTATGTGCAGTTGAGGTAATTATCCAAAGAATCTTAGACTTAAAAAGCACTTTGATCTGTTTGTTCTTACTTCTAAATAAGCATTAAAAAATAACATCAACTTACTATTGAGTCAAGCTCCCATTTTATAATTGTTTATGACATGTTTTTGAGTGCCTAAAGTATTATTTTTGTATTAGTTAATTAAAGATGTTAATTCTCTCTCTGTGTGTGTGGGTATGTGTGCGTGTGAAAGAGAGAGGGAAAAAAGAGAGAGAGTATGCACACGTGCCTCTTCCAAGGCTTGAATTTGCAGCCTTGCACTTACTCCGCTTGCTTGCTCATGGCTGGTGCTTTACCACTTGAGCTATGTCTCCAGCTCTCAGCTCTTTGCTGGTTAATTGGAGATGAAGTCTTGTGGGCTTTTCTGCCCAGGCTAGCTTTGATTCATGATGCTCCAGGTCTCAGCCTCCTGAGTACATAGGATTATAAGCATGAGCTATTAAGATGGGTCTGATTTGTTCTGATTCTTTAATTGAGCCTGAAGATGATTTTGAATGCTATTGTTCAAGTACATTAGATCAACATGGTGAAGAAAAGCAATCATGTTCTGCTCACTGAGGAATCCGTAGTGAGGCCTCAGCTTCTTTCCATGGGCTGCCTCCTTTGTTGCGAGTCCACACTCCATTAGTGTTTATTGGGCACCTTCTATATCAGACACTGGTATATTCTTGCTCTCAAATGCTGGTTCCTTCTGGAATTCCTACGGGGAGAATCTGTTTACTTGCCTTTCCAGCCTCTAGAAGCTGCCTCTGACATAAGCTGACCCCTTGCTCCTTGCTCTGTATCTGAAGCCAGCAGCAGTCTTCTCTCCTCCTTGACCTCTGCTTCCTTCTTCACATCTTCTTTCTTTGATTCCAATCTTCTGTTTTCCTCTGATAAGAACTCCTGCTACTATATGAAGCCCACTCAGATAATCCAGGATAATCTCAGGATTATCTTCAAGATCCCTACTTTTATCACTTCTGCAAAGTTGTTATTATTATTATTAATATAAGGCTATTTCACAGGCCTGGGATTTAAGGCCCATAATTCAAACTACCACAAGGGAGACTGCATTTTAGTAAAGCTAATTTTTTTTAGGATTAAGTTTAGGTTCTTGAGTAGGATTTAGATAAATTTTAATGATGTTCTTTATTCCCAAGTATACAGTAATGCTGACTTGCTTCCATCACCACCACCCCCAGAACATAGCTGTTTCTCACCCTCATCATTTGTACCTGCCTGCAAGGCCCAACTCTGAGAGATCTTCCCTATGGCGTCATACCTGCTATATTGGGTGGCACAATGTATCCGTCCCTAGTATTTGGTGTTTGTGAGAGATTTATTTGTTTCGGGACCCTTATGAACACTAAAATCCAAGAGTGTTCAAGTCATTATATAAAATGTACATCCTCCAGTGGCTTTAAATCCTCTTTAGATCATTTATAATACCCAATACAGTATGAACAGTTGTTTTACTATATTGTTTAGAAAATATTGATAAGAAGTAAGTCTGTACTGAAATAAATTGAAAAAAATATATTTTTGATCTTCAGTTTGTTGAATAAACAGAGGACCTAGACTGTTTATACCCAGCTAAGGATATCTATCATCTTATCAGAGAAATAACCCTTCCATTCATAGTAAAAGACCCTGAGCCTGCCTACCACTACCATGGACATCATCATACTCCACGAGAAGCGCCGTGAATGCAGTGTCATTCATTTCCTTCATGCCGTCACTTAGCAGAGAACTTAATACATAGTAAACATTTAAGAAATGTTCAATGAATAATCGGGTATCTGTGTCATTGCTTATGTATTAGCTAATTATAATAGGAAGACTGTCTCTGGTGTTCAGAAAGTTTGGTGCACAGTGGATCTCTGCTGAGCACGGAGAAGGAAGATGAGATGTGTGTGAGATGAGAGGTGTAGGACTTGAGGCACTGATGAGAAGCAGCCCCAGGCACCGAGTGGTGGGGCAGCTCTTCTCAGTAGGGGTGCTTTTGATGTGCTCCAGCTTTGATCCCTGCTGGGTAGCTCTGGCCCTGGAAATCTTGGAATGAAGAAAATCTACTTACTCTTTCTGATTACTGGCTCCCAGGGTATGATAGAAAAGTGGCATTTGAGGAGGAGGAGGATTTGTTTTTTCTTGTGGCAAAATTAAATCACAAAGGTAAATAGTTCCTCCCGCACAGTTCTGAGCTGTAGCAGAAGAAGGATATAGAGGGAAGATACAGTGTGCTATAGAAAACTACTCCGTGCAACATAATGAGACAGGAACTTGTGGTGATGGCACTGGGAGGAGGTTAGCAAAGTGTGTGTGTGTGTGTGTGTGTGTGTGTGTGTGTTTTAAATTAAAGGTGTCAGTGGGAAATGGACATGCCATGTTTTATCTCCCTCTTGGACAATACATTGGAACATGATGTTTCAGATGCTTTTACACAAAGGAACAGGGCACTATGGGTTGATGGATCCCAGAGAGAACCAGATAGAGAAACATACTGCACTGTTCTTTGTATAGAAAGCCAAGTGAGACTTTCACACATGTACTTTAGTTTTAGAAACAAAAACTTCTTTGTGAGTGAGTGAGTGTGTGTGTGTGTGTGTGTGTGTGTGTGTGTGTGTGTGTGTCCAGGAGCTTAAACTCAGGGCCTGGTACTGTCTCTGAGCTTCTGTGCTCAAAGCTAGCACTCTACCACCTTGAGACACAGCTCCATTCCTTTTTGGTAGTTAATTGGAGATAAATGTCTCAAGGAGTTTCCTGCCTAGACTGGTTTTCAGACTCAATTTTCAGAACTCAGCCTCCTGAGTAGCTAGGAGTACAGGCATGAGCCTCTGGAGCCTGGATCCTATCATTATATCCAAGTTAAACTTGCTAAAGTTATCTGAGATATGGATTTAGTTATTTTTGTATTGTTTTATCTGGTGCTGGAGATTTTTCCTAGGGCCTCATGCATGTCATGCAAGTGAATTTAGATATTTCTGAAATAAATATTTTTTTTGGGGGGGGGTCCGGTTGTGGGGCCTGAACTCTGGGCCTGGGCGCTGTCCCTCAGCTCTTCAGCTCAAGGCTAGCGCTCTACCACTTGAGCCACAGCACCACTTCCGGTTTTTTCTTTTTGCTTATGTGGTGCTGAGGAATCGAACCCAGGGCCTCATGCACTGAGCCACCTTCCCAGTCCTGAAATAAATCTTTTATTTTAGACATTTTCTAAGTTCATGCCATAGTCAGATTCTATGGGCCTTCTCAGACCAAGCTTGTATAAATGTTCCAAGAGTGAAGGGGATTTCTCCTACTCCTTTTTTTTTTTTTTTTGGAGTCCGTGGGGCCTGAACTCTGGGCCTGGGCTGTCCCTCAGCTCTTCAGCTCAAGGCTAGCGCTCTACCACTTGAACCACAGCGCCACTTCCGGCTTTTTTCTTTTTGCTTATGTGGTGCTGAGGAATGAACCCAGGGCCTCATGCATGCAAGGCAAGTGCTCTACCACTGAGCCACCTTCCCAGCCCCGTCTCCTACTCCTTTTGAATGACCTAGTTTTGAAGTCTATTGAAATAAATTGGCAATAGACAAATAGAAAAGTAAAGCACAAAAATTGATTCATCAATAATATGAATCTCTAATAACCCAAGGAGATTTGGAGACTTATATATCCTTCTTCACAGAAGGAGGAAAATGGGAATGTGTAGGTAGGTAATTTTCAAGGATAATACATCCTCTATAGGAGAGAGCAATGTGTCTGAAGAACAGACAGGCCTTCTGTGGTGTTTGAGTTTGGGTTTCTTCCTCTGTGATGAACTTACTTTTCCTTGGTAAGGACATTTTAGTAAGGAGGTGATCATGTTTCTCCTTGGTGGATCTGGTTTTTAAGTAGATAAAAGTCTCATCTGTTGATCTCCAGATGCTCTAATTTTAAATAATAAGCTGCTGAGTGCCGTATTTGGGGGTATTGTTTTTTGAGTCCCAATAATGTACTGCTTTTTTAATCTTTCAGGTTGTCAGAGAGAGAGAGAGAGAGAGAATGAGAGAGAGACAGACAGAGACATACAGAGACAGACAGACAGACAGAGAGCCAGAGCCAGAGCCAGAGTCAGAGAGTGAGAGAGTAAGAAAGAGTCAGTGAGAGAGAATAAGGAGCTCTCCCAAGAAGGAAGCATATGGAACTAGCCTTGGAGTGCTATTGCTAGAAAGATAACCAAGCATGTCCATGCCACACAAAGTGAACAGATGAAGAGGCAAACAGCTGGGGCTGTACCTGAGCACATAATTGTTGGGTCTTGATTTAAGAAGGAAGCACTTTCTAAAATACACTGTATTTTATGGCTAAATGATCTCAGTTCCATATTCTGGTATTCAATGGTATAAGTGGTATAAGTGGTGATAAAAATCACTGAAGTTTTCCTATAAAGACCTAAAATATGTGATCAGTGTATATACATCAGTCTTATTTTATTTGCCACTAGAATAGTTTCTATATATCATGAACACTTAAAAGTTGAGGCATTAAATCTGTAAAATTTGCACAGGTGAATAGGGATAAAAGCTGTGTTGAAAATCATTTTTTTCCAAAGAGCTGTGGTGCTCTGAGGCTTGGCCATCTGCAGTTTAATCCTGGGAGGAAGTTAATAACACTGTCAGTTGCATTTTTATTCAGTGCCTGTTATGTAGTGGATATTGAGCAAGATAATTTAGATGCATTCTTTCTAAGCTTCAGAATAATTCTCCAAGGTATGGACTGTTATCTTTGTCTTATAAATGGGGAAATAAGCTGTGAAAAGTTAAACAACACTTTCAAAGTTATCTAGGTAGTAAATGGGCAGAGTAGTGACTCAAAACCAAATCTGATTGCCAAATAAGAGCTTTATATTCATACTATATCCTCTCCAACAAAGTGTTTTATTTTGTAGAAATATTCCTTGTAATAAAACCATGCATGTAAATGATGATCTATTTGGAAAATATAGAAATAACCAAGGTAAGAAATCAACCATTATACTCCCACTATTTTAAAAAATAAATATACCAATGCAATTGAATCTCATTATTCAAAGTAGGTATGCCCTACAAACTTACCAGAAACTTGTAAGGAATGAATATCTAACCTTCATTCTCAGGGGAAATATAGAGCTGGGCTTTTGTGAACCTTGGGTCAGATTTTTATAACCCCCCCAATATGAAACTTTATATATGTTTTTGTTTGAAAATTCATCATATAAAATATTTTGTTAATTCATTAACATTAAATTCACAGAGGGCAGAACTGAATGCCTGAATGAAGTTTATCTAACAAACACATTTTCTCTGACATACCCCCACAGTCTGAACCCACAGAACTTGAGCACTGACTAATCTTGGGGCTATCATTTAAAACA
This sequence comes from Dipodomys ordii, assembly GCF_000151885.1. Lineage (NCBI taxonomy): Eukaryota > Metazoa > Chordata > Mammalia > Rodentia > Heteromyidae > Dipodomys > Dipodomys ordii. Next base: position 7,927,389 of record NW_012267267.1, read on the forward strand.
GTGAAATAGGTAACAAAAAGCAATGGGGGTGTGTAGCAATGACCATACCCTAAAAAGGACATTTGCTTCCAGTGTTGGAGCCTTAGCTAGGAGCCTGTGTGTCAGGTGACATCTACCACTCTGAGCAGGTCTGCAAATGACAGTGAAAATTGGATTGAGGGCTAAAAATAAATTTTAGGAAGTGGCAAAATTTTCAATCATGGAGTCATGAAAAATGAGGATTGAGTATTTCTTTTTAAGAAGTCAAAACTGGTTTGGGAAAATGATGGAATTTTCAGAAGCCAGCTTTTCAGAATGCCAAGCTTTCTGACATTAGAGACTTTAGTGACACAGATCTATCCATCCATCCATCCATCCATCCATCCATCCATCCATCCATTTATTTAATTTAATATTTCTTAGATACCGTCCTCCTAAACACATGCTAGATACTGATTAGTACTGGAGTAAGAGAGTTTCTACTCTCTTGAGTTCATTGTTTAATGGGAAGAAACAGACACATAAGCAAAATATTGTAACAAAAGTTCACTAATGGACACAGATGCAGAGTCTTTTGGGAGTATATACAAGTGAGCCACTTAGTAGAGAGAGTGAAGTCTCAGCTAAGGATTAAGACTTGAATCTGATTTAGCAAGATGAAGACTGGGTGGGACTAGAGATTGGTATCATGAACACAATACAATTACATCGATGTTAACAAAAGCTAATTATCTCCAGGCCCTGGTGGCTAACGCCTGTAATCCTAGCTACTCGGGAGGCTGAGATCTGAGGATCGTGGTTCAAAACCAGCCTGGGCGGGAAAGTTCATAAGACTCTTATCTCCAATAAACCACTAGAAAACCGGAAGTGGTGCTGTGGCTCAAAATGGTAGAGAGCTCGCCTTGAGCTGAATAGCTGAGGGAAAATGCCCAGGCCCAGAGTTCAAGCCCACAACCTGCCAAAAAAAAAAAAAAAAAAAAAAGAAAGGAAAGAAAAGAGAAGAGAAAAGAAAGAAAGTACCTCTCTTCTAAAGCTTATATAATTAGCTAGGATTTTTCTTTAAAAAATGTGATTATAGGAAAAGCAGTGGGAAAGACCCATTATTTTGCTTATTATGTACAATATGTTAAACTTTTGTATTCACGTGTTTTAGAAAGCTACAACATGTAGCTTAGAATTTCTAAAGATTTCTTCTACCTTCATGTTGTGGCAGTCTAATATCCAGGTTTGAAGCCAGCTCAGTCAAAAAGCATGACCCCATCTCAATCAACAAGCCAGTAGGACAAAAGTAGAACAACCAGGTACATGCAGCACCTGGGTAAGAACATGAGATTCTATTTGAAAAACAACTAAAGCAAAAAATAGCAAAAGCTATAGTTCAACTGATAAAATGCAAGGCATTACAAGAATTTAATAAAGCAGATGTTAAACTTTGGGGAAATGAAAGTGTCTTGTACTTCATTTACTTCTGGTCTTTTAATTTCAGTCATAAATGGTACTGTGTTTGTGTGCATGTGTGTGTGTGTGCACGCGTGTGCGTGCGTGTGTGTGTACTAGGGCAAACACACAACTTGGGCTCTCTCTTGACAGTTTTGTTTATGAGTGGCTCTCTATCACTTGAGTTGAGTCTCCACTCCAGCATTTTGTTGGTTTATTTTGGAAATGGACTCTTGTAGACTTATTTTCAAGCTTTTTTTTAATGCTTGAACTCAGGGACTAGGCACTGTCCCTGAGCTTTTTCACTCAAGGCTGGAGCTCTGCCATGTGACCACAGCTCCACTTCTAGATCTTTGGTGAATAATTGGGGATAAGAGTCTCACAGACTTTTCTGTGCAGGGCTAGTTCAAACCTCAATTTACAGATCTCAGCCTTTTGAGTAGCCAGGATTAGACATCTTGCAGCAGCAAGTAGCTATTTTTTAAATAAAAATGCAGGGGCTGGGAAGGTGGCTCAGTGCTAGAGTGCTTGCTTTGGATGCATGAGGCCCTGGATTCGATTCCTCAGCACCACATAAGCAGAAAAAGTTGGAGGTGGCACTGTGGCTCAACTGGTAGAGCACTAGCTGAAGAGTTGAGGGTCAGCGCCCAGGCCCAGAGTTCAGGCCCCACGACAGACAAAAGAATAAATAAATAAATAAAATTAAAAAAATAAATAAAACTGAATGTCAATACCTGGTAAAAGAAAACAATTGAGAGTAAATCTACGTAAACTTGGATGACAATTGACCTTTCCCATCTAGTCTTTGCTTCTCAGTGAAATCAGACAGAAAGAAAGACAGCATACCTGAACACTTCAAATCACATAAACTTTCTCTGGAGACCTTATGCAAATTTCCTAAAAAATATCAAATAATAAACTCCCTAAGTTTTGTCTTCTCAGAAAACAAAGGTTGAACTAGACATATTAAGAGCTAGATCTGTGATATGTGCCAGGCAGTGATTTCTATTCATGAGTTTTTACAAGCACTCAGCAGAATCATTGTGTGTGTGTGTGTGTGTGTCTGTGTGTGTGTGTGTGTGTGTGTGAGAGAGAGAGAGAGAGAGAGAGAGAGCGCTGTGGGGCTTGAACTCAGAGCCTTGATGCTGTCCCTGAGCTCTTTTGCTCAAGGCTAGCACTCTACCACTTTGAGCCACAGCTGCACCTTCCAGTTTTGAGTGGTTAATTCAAGATAAGAGTCTCACTAGTATTTTTCTGCCCTGGCTGGCTTTCAACCATGATCCTCAGATCTCAGCCTCCTGAGTAGCTAAGATTATAGGCATAAGCCACCAGTGCTGACCAGCAGAATCTTTCCTTGAGATGGTCTACCATCTAGACAGAAAGATAGGCATAAGTAGAGTTGCCTTAGTAATGCAAGACAAATCCTTGGCCTTACAAAACATTTAAGACATGTATGTATATTAAAAGTACACCTAAAAGATACACTCTAAAATCTATGCAGTCTAGAAGATTCTGTTTGAAAAAAAAATGGCAATTTATCTTTTTCCAAAGACTATTAGTACTTATAGTTTCCAAAGACTCATGATTCAAGTTAATTAGCTTTATTTTGCATATAAATATGGATGCAATAATATGATGTTAGCTCAGTGGTGAATCTAGGGTCTATACTTGTAAATTTACCCTTCTTAATGTCCTGTTGAATATCAGTTTGTATTTAACGTTGTGAAGCCATAGAAATTTCCTCATCGAAGGAGCTGCACGAAGGAGGCCTGCAGATGGCACTGCTGCCTGAGTCACTGCAATGAATCCACTTACAGCGTTCTGCAAATACGCATACATAAATGGCTACTTTAGGAATATTCAACCTTCATTTCCAAAGTTAAATTCTAGCCAGTTTTGGAATGATTTACAAATCGTGTCATTCCTTGCAGTTTATGGCTGAAATTTAATTTTCAATTTAATGACAGTGAGTATAATGCCTAACACCCTCCCCGCTTAGCAACAGGTAGAATATAAATCCAAGAGGATGGGGCATATGAATATTAATTAATCTGGGGAAGAGAGAAGGTTGGTTTCTGTGCTGGAGCATCAGTGCTGGCTGATAAATCTGCTCATTTGGGGAGGCAGGAAGACAGACTGCCACAACATGAAGGTGGAAGAAATCTTTAGAATTTCTAAACTACATGTAGATTTCTAAAACATGTGAATACAAAAGTTTAACATATTGTACATAATAAGCAAAACTAATGGGTCTTTCCCACTGCTTTTCCTATTATCAATTTTTTTGAAGAAAAATCCTAGCTAATTATATAAGCTTTAGAAGAAAGCTACTTTCTTTCTTTTTTCTTTTTCTGGCAGGTCGTGGGAGCTGAACTCTGGTTCTGGGCACTGTCCCATAGCTCTTCCGCTCAAGGCTAGCACTCTACCACTTGAGCCACAGAGCCACTTCCAGATTTGTTTTGCATATGTGGTGCTGAGGAATCAAACCCAGGGCCTCATGTATGAGAGGCAAGCACTCTACCACGGAGCCAACCTCCCAGCCCCACTACTTTCTTTAAGAGACAAAGTTTTAGATAGAGAATATCTTAAGATTTTCTATAGGATTGTATGTATGTAGATGGTAAGATTATAGGTGACTTAAACTGTTTCATTTCTAAAATATCTATCATAAATGGACATTACTTTTTTTTTTTTTTTGCCAGTCGTGGAGCTTGAGCTCCAGGCCTGGCTACTGTCCCTGAGCTTCTCTGCTCAAGGCCTAATGCTCTACCTCTTGAGCCACAGCTCTGCTTCTGGCTTTTCTTTTTTCTTTTTTTCTTTTTGGTAGTTTATTGGAGATGAGAGTCTCATGGACTTTTCTGCCCTGGCTGGCTTTGAAAGATGATTCTCACATCTTAGCCTCCTAAGTAGCTAGAATTACAGTCATGAGCCCAGAAATTTAATTTTCTTTTTCTTTCTTTTCTTTTTTTTGGTGGGTCGTGGGGCTTGAATTCTGGGCCTTGGTGCTGACCCTGAGGTCTTTTTCTTTTTCTTTTTTTTTTAATTGTGAAAATACCATACAGAGGGGTTACAATTACATGGGCAAGATAATGAGTGCATTTCTTATCAAGCATTGTTGCCTCCTTCTTCGTTTCCCCTTCCCATCCCTTCTCATCTTCCCCCCCCCGCCGTCTTCCCCTCATATCCCCCCCATATCTCCACCCCAAAGTTGTAAAGTTTGTTTTTCGACATAATGATTTGTACATCTCATTGTTGCAATGGGTCCACCTGTATCCCTACTTAAATTATTGTTTTTTCCCTTCCCCTCCACAACAACATCAAATACAGTGAAAGCAGGGGTTATACTGTGGAGGAGGGACATACAAAACAACAAAGAAATCATCTTATAAATATGTTAGAAACAATTGCATGAAAGCAAAAACATTTGAATCCTTATCTTGGGGTTCATTTCATCTAACATCAACTTATCTGAGCTTTTCTGCTTGTCTCAGACATATACTAGTTATTGCAAATAAGAGAAATCATGGGACCTATGTTTCTTTGGGCCTCGCTTACTTCACTTAATATAATTTTTTTTCCAAGTCTTTCCATTTCCTAACAAATGGGGCAATGTCATTCTTTCTGATGGAGACATAGAATTCCATTACAGATATGAGCCATCATCACCCAGCAGAAAATACTTAATAAGACTAAATACTTAATAAACTAAAAATCAATCGAAATAATTGTTCTTATTCTTTCTGCCTGTCTCTGTGTATTAACACAATCTCTCTCTCTCTCTTTCTCTCTTTTAATGGTTTTAATGCTAGGGCCCTTTGGCACCTGGGTTGCTCTGCACAGAACCCATTCATTACCATGATTATTAGGAATATTGGCTGCATTTCTTCTTAGGAACTGTGCTTGGCTATGAGATGCTGATTTATCCAAGTTTATATCTTCTTTTTAGATCACCTGTTATCTAGTGACTGGTTTATATATGTAACATAGACCAGCCCCATTCCTTAATCTGGGAAAATTCTGTAAGATAAGATCATTCTAGCTCCAGAGCTCCTCAATGGGGTCTGCATTGCAGATGACTTTTTCCTTTGCTGTCTCCTACCTGCAACACTTCCTAATGAGGACTGTTGCCAAGTAAACATTTACATGTGTCTGAGTGTTGTGAGAAACATGGCCTAGGACAGCTGGCATTAAGGTGCTTGGAAGCTGACATCAACCACTGTCCCAGGGGCTAAATTTAAAACATTATTACTCAGTTATTTTCTGGAATGCATATGGTTTTAATGTATCTTTAGTTAACATATAGTATTTATACTTATGTGATATGGTATTATAAACAGTATAATCAACATGTAATGATTAAATAGGGGCCAAATATTATCATTTCTAGTGATAGGGAACTTGAAACTCTTTGGTGAAAGGTGTGATTGCTGCCCACTAGTTGCCCTGTGTATTTTGGTACCTATTAGTCAGTCTCTCAGCCTTCCCTCTTTAAGCTATCCTTTCTGGCCTCTAATTCCCTTTGTTCTATTCTCTACTTCATTTGACATTTTTTTTTTTTTTTAGTATTGCAGAGGAGCAAGACCATGTATTTGTCTTCTGCATTTTGTTTGTTTCATTTGACATGATGTTTTCAAGTTCTATACATGTTGCTGCAAATGATAGACTTCCATCTTTTTTTTCTTAATATTCCATTGTGTGCACCTACAACATTTTAAAATCCATATTCCATTGATGAACATCTTGGCTGACTCCATATCTTGCCTACTATGAATAGTGCTGCAATAAGTATGGGTGTGCACAGGTGCCTCTTTGACATGATTTTATTCCCTTTGGATACTTACTCAGTTTGGGAATAGCTGGAACATATGGCAGTTCTATTTTTAGTTTTAGAGGAACTTCCATTCTGTTTTCCTTAATTGCTGCATTAACCTACTTTCCTCTCCTTCACCAGTGTTTTTAGGAGCTTAACTTTATTCTGAATTTTGGGCAGCATTTATTTTTGTCTTTTTGTCAGTCCTGAGGCCTGAATTCAGGGCCTGGGCTGTCCTTGAACTTCTTTTGCAAGAGGCTAGCGCTTTTACTACTTGAGCCACAGTACCACAGCCTGCCTTTTCTGTGATTTGTTAGAGGTAAGAGTCTCATGGACTTTCTTGCCTAGGCTGGCTTCAAGTGCAGATTTCTTAGATCTCAGCCTCCTGAGTAGATAGGCTTACAGGTATGAGCCACTGGCACCTGGCTTTTTGTATTTTTGATAGTAGCCACAACTATGGTGAGATGGTATCTCATTGTGATTTTTGCCTTGCATTTCCCTGCTATGTGATGTTTAGCTTTTTTTTTGGGGGGGGGGGTCCGGTCGTGGGGCCTGGGCACCGTCCCTCAGCTCTTCAGCTCAAGGCTAGCGCACTACCACTTGAGCCATAGCACCACTTCCGGCTTTTTTTTTTTTTTTTTTGCTTATGTGGTGCTGAGGAATCAAACCCAGGGCTTCATGCATGCAAGGCAAGCGCTCTACCACTGAGCCACCTTCCCAGCCCATATTCAGCATGTTGTCCCTGTATTTGGTGGCCATTTATCTTCTGTTGAGAAGTGTCTGAATGTTATCAGCCCATTTTTGTTTTTTACTTTGAATGATTTAAGTTCTTCATATAGTCTGGATATTAGCCCTCTGTAGAACGAAGTCTGCAAATATCTTCCCCATTCTGTGAGTTCCTTTACAAGTTATTTCTTTTGCTATGTATAAGCTTCTTAGTTTCATATAATCTTACTTGTCTAGTGTTCCTTTGTTTCTGTCTGTTCTTTCTGGATCTTATTCCAAAATTGTTGCTTATCTCAGTATTAAGGTATTTTTCTGAGTTTCCTAGTTTTCTGTCTTAACACTTAATTTTGGTTTTTGTATATGGTGAGAAGTAAGGATAGTTTCTTTTTCTGCTGATGCAGTTTTCTCTACATCATTTATAGAAAAGATTGTTCTTTCTCCAATACCTTTGCAATTGGCAAGTCACTCCGGGGAGCTGGGAAAGGTGGTACACAGCTGTCTCAGCTACTTAGGATGCTGAGGTGGGAAGATCACTTGAGCTCATGAGTTTGAGACCGGCCCAGGGAACACTGTGAGATGTAAGTATATGCATTACTTTTAATGGTCATATCCACTGATCTATATGTTTTTGTGCCAGTTCCAGGCTGTTTTACTATAGTTTTGAAGCCCAGTACAGTGATACCTCCAACTTTCTTCCTTCCTCAGAATTGCTTTATTTTATTTTTGTCTGAGTTAATAATATTCTTAGTTATTCTACTTTAGTGTATGTAGAAGTGTTCATTTTAGCGAGCTCCTTTTTTCAACTTAGCTTAATATGAAAAAAATAGCTATTCTTTGTTTTCCAAGTAATCTTCAACAGTAACATACACATAGTTACCATCAAATCCAAGTGGGTATATCTATTGATTTGTACTGATTACTATGACAGAATATTCCAGAACTCTATTTCATTACACATTACCATTGCTATTGTAGAAAAGCATAATATACCAGTATAGTTTATTCTTTTGGTATTGGTTGTGTGGCATCAACTCAGAGCCTGAGTGCTGTTCCTGAGCTTTTTTACTCAAGGTTAGCACTCCACCACTTGAGCCACAGCTCCATTTCTGGATTTTTCTGTAATTAATTGGAGATAGAAATGTCACCCACATTCCTGCCTGAGCAGGGTCAAATGATGATCCTCAGATCTCAACCATCTGATTAACTAGGATTAAAGGTGTGAGCCACTAGTGTCTGGCTCCATTGTTGTTTATAAATTAACACAACTTGGTTACGTAGATATCCTGCACATTTTACAAATGAGGAAACTCAAGTTTGTTTTCCCAAAACACACACACACACACACAAATGGCTATCATTGGGAAATTCCCTTACTTTCTATTACTAAATGCTACATAACTCTGGGCAATATGAGGAGAGTGGTTCATCCTGTGGAGGGTGGTGACAATGATTCTGTGATCAAAATTACAAGTAATAAAGTACTTAGACATCATCTGACCTGTTGGCACCTCTGTATTACCATATATAAGACTATATTTCATATATTATTTATTCAACATTGTACTCATCTTCCTTCTAATCCCAGAAGTTGACTTTGTCATTTCTTGAGGAAGCAAAAGCAATGAGAATTTCCATGTATTTCTAAGATCAACTCTACAGGTCAACCCATCTGAGAAGATTTTGACCTTTCTGCTAGAACAGAATCTGCTAATGTCTAGCCTTGGCTAACGTGTAAGCTATGTGCTGGATCCCACAGGATTTCAAAGACTCTAGAATCAAGAACATTGCTTTATTGTTTTTTTTTCTCAAATTTCCTGCTCTGTTGGGCCCTGGTTGTTCATGCATATAATGTTAGCTACTCAGAAAGCTGAGGATTGTGGTTCAAAGCGTCAGGGTAGGAAAATCCATGAGACTCTTATCTCCAATTAACCACCAGAAAATTGGAAATGGCACTGTGGCTCAAAGTAGTAGAGCACTAGTCTTGAGCAAGAAAGTTCAAGGAGGGACAGCACCCAGTCCCTGAGTTCAAGCTCCACGACTGACAAAAAAAATACCTGCCAAACAGTGTAGATAATCAGAACCTCTTCGTCATTATAATAGCTTAATAATTCTTACCAACCTGATGTCAAGTACCATATATTTCATAATTTCAACATACACTAATACAAAGTTTACTGTTTTTAATATTTATTTGTGCAATGTCAATAAATATATAGGCAAAATTAAAGTATTACAAAACTCACAATATTTGTATCTTAATTTGAAACATAATTCACATTATCATATACCTTTCAACAAGAAAAGTTTTAGCATACAAGCACCTTAGAATTCGAATTCCAATTTGGCTCAATGTTTTACATGTTTTCTGGGCAAAAGATACATTTATCATGTCTGTCAAAATTTTTAATAAGAAAATAGTAACTGAAAATGGAACATTGACATTTTGTATATGAATAGTATAAATTTTAACTGAGAATTCAAGTTATTAAACATTAAGAGTTTATTACATGTATTGTACATTCTTTTGCATTTAAGCAATAGATTTTACATGATTTTGGAGGAAAAAAATGTTTCAACTTTATACCAAGTCAATCAATCAGAAATCTGAATAACCTCATATCAAGAGGCATTTATTTATTCTTGGCATTGTCTTCCAATACAAAATGAAGTTGATGCTCCGCTGACTAATATTCTGTGCCAGTGCTAACACTGAGAAATGTTAGATAAATATTGGAGTGACCAAGAAAGTTTAAAAAACACCAATGCCTGCTGAATGTAATCCCAGAATTTAGGACCAAGAAAGTTTAAAAAATACCAATGCCTGCTGAATGTAATCCCAGAATTTAGGAGGCTGAGACATAAGGATTCAAAGTTTGGGGACAGCTTTAGCTACATGAGACACAGTCCCCCCCAAAATCCCCTCAAACCCCAAAACTCGCAAACCAATTTCTGTATACCATGCTTATAATACAGAATTGCTAGAAGGTATGCCCTGGGTATAGAGACTGTTTTAAAATGTCTCAGACGATACTGATGGCAACAGCTGCTAAAGCACTAGAGAACTTTTCCATAATCAGGTCAGTTTTCAGCTGAAAGATTTCCCACTTTGATTTGGGTATCTTGTTATTTTAACCAATGGAGATGTTACCTCCCTTGGTTAGAAAGGATGTTTTCTGTTTTTTTTATTCATTAGTCTTCACATAAAAGGCACAGGGCAAGGCACAGGGCAGTTGCTAAATAGTGTCTTTTGAATGAATACCTGATTGATTGCCTTACATTTCTTTGTTATGTCCATCTTGTCCTACAGCATTAATCAAAGAATTCAAAGGTATTTATGGATAAAATAAGTGACTGAAATAGCTATAGAAGCATGCTTTAAAAACTCACGTTTTAAATATAAAAGCCAGGTGTGGTACATGCCTATTATCTCAGCATTCAGGAGGCTGAGGCAAGAGGAACTTGGGTTTGAGGCCAGCTAGTGATATCCTATCTCAAAAACAAAACACCCCTAAATAAGAAACCCCCCAAACAAAAACAACAAAACCCAGCCCCCCCCAAATATATAAATAGATCAAAACTAAAAAAAAATTAAAGGAGTGCAATATTTAGCAGCTGAGAATTCAATGAACTTTCAAATATTTTTCATATTCTTACATTTAGAAACAAGAAACTAGTTCTTTAGCTAATATCCATAATCACATGTGCAGATAAATTTTGTTTTAAAAACAGGATTACAGCTTAATCTTGACCATGCTTAATTTTCAAAATTCAAATAAATAAAAACTTAGTACAATCACAGTAACTTCTGCATAATTGTATTTAAAAAAGATTGTTTCTGTCTAAAGTATCATTATTTATTGTTATGTCCTCTCAGCTGAGATCCAGTAGCTGCTCTGAAGTCTCATGTTGAGTAATAAAACTATTTTGGCACTTCTGTACATGTTTATTAAAGAAACCTTATTAGTAACAGACTTCCTGAACTAGCTAGATTCTCAGATATGGCTTCATTTCTCAGCATTTCACCAGCATGAGATAATTCTTTTCATCCTCTTAATATCTCAGACTACGCAACTTTGGTTTCCTTAAACTCAGCATTGGTTGCTTGATTGTAGGTTTGTCACCAAAAAGTGCTGCTTCACTCTCTGTGGTTGGAAACCTTTTCTGATATATCAAGGGATATTCCTTCTGAAACTTAAAAATGAAATGAAGAATTAGATGGCAGTGAACATCTCTTTACTAGCTGAAGGTACTCAAGTATCCTTTCATTTTATCCCTGCCTTGCCTTCTTTGCTAACTCTCCTTTAAAAATTCTACCATTTGGGGGCTGGGAAGGTGGCTCAGTGGTAGAGCGCTTACCTTGCATACTCGAGGCCCTGGGTTCGATTCCTCAGCACCACATAAGCAAAAAGAAAAAAGCCGGAAGTGGCGCTGTGGCTCAAGTGGTAGAGCACTAGCCTTGAGCTGAAGAGCTGAGGGATAGCGCCCAGGCCCAGAGTTCAGGCCCCATGACCAGACCCCCCCCCCCAAAAAAAAAATTCTACCATTTGTTTCTCACTGGTTAAGCCCAAGAAGGCACAGAATTGGCACAGACATTTCTTAGTGCCTACAGCATTAATGTTCTTGAGAGAGTCATGCAGCTACTGGGTTTGGATTTAGAGCTAAAGATTCTAAATGGTAATGATGAGTTACTCAAAATATATTATAAAGCAAATTTTCTAATTGCTTTTCCAGGCTAATCAAAGGTATAATTAAACAAAACACCAGCAATACAGCACAGTATCCGTTATTTATGTCATTATTGTTTTCAAATTTGGGATACAGAGTGAAATCAAATGGATGTTCAGGTGTTTTAGCAGTAGTTTAATGTGTACATATGAAGCATGATATATAGCCTTTATGTTCAAACTTTAAATCTGCAGTATTAAAATAAGAAATTGGATTTTAATTGTCACTAAGTAACAAGCATGAATAGCATAATGGAACATATTTACATGAATGAGACATTGCTCATTCTCTTACCTGTTTCAGTTTTCTTTTTTTCTCCTTTACCGGTAAACTCTTGTTTTTAATAATAGTCTCTAAAAGTTCTGCAATTGCAGCTTGAGAGGTAGAAACCTTCTGTTCATCAAACTCCTGTGTACTAATCTGCGTACAGTAAGAATAAGTTGGCAAAGGTGCAACCAGTTCCTCTCCAGGACTTTTAACCTGTAGTGAAGAAAACGAGACAGTGATGATCTGCTAATTCTGCATGTGTTCTTATTCAGTATCCTTATGCTGAGATCTAGTAACTATGGGTCTACTACCAAACTCGACTACAGATGATGCAATAGGGTAAGAGTTAAGTCCCAGCTCCACAACTTTAGCCTTCAGCAAGTTATTTACATGTCTTGGATTATTCCATCATTAAAATAAAGGCTCCATAGGAACATGTATATAAAGTACTTAGCACCATAGATTTTATTTAAACTATAAGACAGCAATAATCTTAAGTGATATTTTATTTCATCTTAACATTCTGAACTTAATAATATTCATTTAGTGTTGAGAGCTAGGGCCTGGGCAGGGCAGAGTCTACATATCTGCTGAGATGAGGAAGAAATTGTAGGGGATAATTTAAATTATGTGTAAGCTAGAACAGTAAAGCAATGTGCTGGTCAACCAATGCATGAATAAAGTACATGTTTATTATTTTGGGCTGCTCGGTATTCCTTTATCTCCCTTTGGTAATGGTTCCTTCCCATTCTACCCTTTCCTCCCTAATGTTTCTTAAAGAACAAATTTGGCTCTAAGAGGTATAGGGCCAATCAGAATATGGCTCTCTTTCCATCCCACTGATCCTCAAACACCCAAAGGATACACATTTAGTGGAGACGGGGCCAATCAAGGATCTATACCCACACCTCTTCAGATTGGAGGTACAGGGATGGCTTTTTTTTTCTAGGTCTCAAAGTGAAGTCTGTGACTCATGAACTTTAATCAACGATATTCCCTATCATATAAAGGAGTCACCTGTCAAATACAGGATGAAATAGAAATAAGACACGGGCTGGGTGCCAGTGTTTCACACCTGTAATCCTAGCTACTTAGGAAGTTGAGATCTGAGGATTGTGGTTCAAAGCCAGCTAGGGCAGAAAAGTCCTGTGAGACTCTTATCTCCAATTAACCACTCAAAAACTAGAAGTGGCACTGTGGCTCAAGTGGTAGAGTGGTGCTAGCTTTAAGCATAAAGAGGCTCAGGGATAGCACCCAGGACCTGAGTTCAAACCCCACATCTGAAAAAAGAAAAGAAATAAGACATGGACAACAGGAAGAGTCCCAGTGTTATTTGTGTCCTCAGTTCTGTCTATATTCCTAAATTTTATAGATTTGTTGATGAGTTCGGACTCCATTTTAGATAGAGCTAGTATGAGCTAAGTTTGCCACTTGCTAATAACTAGTGGAGAGACTTTTTGATAGTTGTGGGGTTTGAACTCAGGGCCTGGACACAGTCCCTGAGCTTTTTTTTTCCCCTCAAGACCAGTGTTCTACCACTTTGAGCCAGAGCTTCACTTCTGGTTTTCTGGTGGTTAATTGGAGACAGAGTTGTCACAGACTTTCCAGTATGGGCTGGCTTCAAACTGTGATTCTCAGATCTCAGCTTCCTGAATAGCTAGGATTATAGGAGTGAGCCACCAGTGCCTGGCCAGTGAAGACACTTTTGAGACCCAAAATACCTACATAGCCCTTCTTTAAGTAGTCAAGATGTTTCTCCACTGCAGTCTGTAAGTAAGAGGGTACTTGGAGAATTTCTTGATGATGATCCATTAAGAAAGAAACTAATCTTGCAGCAAGAAGCTCATCAAGATCCACTTCTTCAGCACAGCACAGTACACACCGAGAAAAAGTGTGTATCATCTAGAAACATTAAAAGATGTATGTTTAAGAATGCAAGGTTTCTGGGTGGAGGCTGGGGAGAAATGGGAGGGCAGGGATGGTAAGGGGAAACAAAGGAAGGGCAATACCGCTTGATAAGAAATGTACTCATTACCTTGCTCATGTAATTGTAACTCCTCTGTACAGTATTTTCACAATAAAACTTATTAATAAAAAACAAATGGGGGCTGGGAAGGTGGCTCAGTGGTAGAACACTTGCCTTGCATGCCTGAGGCCCTGGGTTCAATTTCCCAGCACCACATAAGCAAAAATAAAAAAGCCGGAAGTGGCGCTATGGCTCAAGTGGTAGAGCGCT
>NW_012267267.1:7941618-7956630 GCF_000151885.1 Dipodomys ordii
AAGCCGGAAGTGGCGCTATGGCTCAAGTGGTAGAGCGCTAGCCTTGAGCTGAAGAGCTGAGGGACAGTGCCCAGGCCCAGAGTTCAGGCCCGACGACCAGACCCAAAAAAAAAAAAAGAATGTAAGGAGAGTATCAGTAATCTTCAGCTATCATTATAGTAAAGTATTGAAGTGATATGTAAATTAGACAGTAATTATCACTGAATTTTATTATGATAAAGTACATTTAAAGGTATTTGTTAAGAATTTCCTTAACATGGTTCCAAAGCATTATATAAAGCTTAGGTTTTCCTTCAAATTTGCCATAATTTTATTAAACTACATAGGTTCTAGTAATATCCTACTGCTATACTGCTTAGGATTAAAGACAAGGACTTATTACATGAAATGGATATCATAAGAACACAAATGAGGAGAATAAGTTCACCAAAGGTTGCAAATATAGTTTTTAATGTAATTCTATGTCATTAAATAGTAATTTAATATGTACATGCACTTTAATTCCATATAAAGTCTTTGTGTTTTTTTTTTTTTTTTGTCGGTCCTGGTGCTTGAACCTCATGGCCTGGGCTCTTCTTTCTGCTCAAGGTTAGTGCTCTACCTCTTTGAGCCACAGCACCACTTTTGGAGATAAGAGTCTTAGACTTTTCTACCTGGGCTGGCTCTGAACCAGGATCCTCAGATCTCAGGTTCCTGAGTCGTTAGGATTATAGGCATGAGCCATCAGCCCCCAGCCCATCATAGAGGTCTTTAAATCTTACAGAAAATTTTGTCTTAAAAATGCATTACATTCAATCCAAACAATCCACTTGCAACATACCTATCTCCTTCATTCTAAAATAATGAAAATATTAGAATTCTACTTCAAGTATTTGCCTTTAATAGATGACAACCATATTTATTGCACTGAAGTACTTTTAGTTTTATTCTAATGTCAGATAGGTTTTCTAGTTCCAAGCTCAGTTCTCTACTTTTTGCTCCTTTTTACCTCCTTAGCTTGCAAAACTCATTTATTTTCATACCATCAATACCATCTCTACATGGTGGCTCAATAAACTACCTTCTGCCTAAGTTTTCATCCATCAGGTTCATCTTTTGAATATTTGGTCAGATAAATTTCATTTGGATGGGCTGGGAGGGTGGCTCAGTGGTAGAGTGCTGCCTTGCATGCATGAGGCCCTGGGTTTGATTCCTCAGCACCACCTAAGCAGAAAAAGCCAGAAGTGGTGCTGTGGCTCAAGTGGTAGAGCGCTAGCCTTGAGCTAAAGAGGTGAGGGACAGCACCCAGGCCCAGAGTTCAATCCCCATGACTGACAAAAAAACAACAAAATTTCACTTGGATGTCCTAGTAATTTTTTTTTTTGGGGGGGGGTTGGTTGTAGGGCTTGAACTCTGGGCCTGGACACTGTCCCTGAGAGCTTCAGCTCAAGGCTAGTACTCTACCCCTTTGAGCCACAGTGCCACACTTCTGATTTTCTCATGGTTAACTGGAGATAAGAGTCTCATGGACTTTCCACCAGGGATGGCTTTGATCTCAGATCCTCAGATCTCAGCTAGGAGTAGCTGGATTACATGTACCCAGCTTATCCTAGTAATTTTGAAAACAAGCAGAATCCCCAAATTACTATTTATCTCTCAAAATATCTTCCTTATGAAATAGTTATGCTTTTTAATAGTGGTATAATTGATTCAGGCATAATTCTTCTTTATATATAAATTGTCATCATTAATGAATTGTCTATATTAATGACATAGTATCAGGTTTCTTATTATGAGAGCCTCCTATAAAAAAAGCTGCAGTCTACAGAAGTGGAATATTTCAAGAAGACAAATAAACAGAGACAGACAGACAGACAGATAAGAGTACACGAGTGAGAGTGAGCACATCCATTTCAGGCCTCACTTCCTATCAGTATCTACATGTAAGCCCTAATATATTCATTTTCCATTCTCTAAACATCTGAGAATGAGATCACTTGGTAACAACGTCTCCCAAATTTCTTGTCTACAATCACCTGTGACCAAACTTTCTGGAACACTTTGACTCATCATACATAGAGGTCCCTTACACTCCTCTGTCTCCCCTATCAGATAGAAGTGACACAATGCAGTCTAACAAAGTCTGATTGTCTAGACCAGGGATGAATGAGGAGGCAATGTTCTCTGTTAGAATTAGTGCAAAAATGTGATAGTTTATCAGACTGTGCACAAGGAATTTGTGTCCTAGTATTTGCTGACTGGAAACAGAGACTAAATCAGCTTCTGTAACCCAAGAAGAATCTATGACTTCTATGTCTCTACTTGTGTAGTGAGTCTGGTTTTCTTTGTTTGGTTAATGAACCAGGGCATTTTCTTTACATAAGAAATAAACTTACCAGTGATCTTGTACCCATTGCATCATGCAGTCTGGGCATATCAACATTTTGACTCATTCGAGATATCATGTGCATTAAGAGCTGAAGTTTCCTACGGTTTGGCGGGGGGAGTAACAGACAACATAACTGTAGTGCGTTGATGGCAATTCTCTCTAAGTGAGGTTGCAGCATGCCTAGAAGATAAAGTCACCACCCCCCCAAAAAGAATCATCAATGATACTAACTTCCACACAACTAACATATGCAGTTATAGGAGAGGGTAAAATAATCTCAGTATTTAATTTAACTACTTCTAGAAATGTATACATTCCTCAAAAGCATAGCAAAACTTTCATAACCTGCTTTTAAGTATCAAAATCCTTTCTTACTATCAATAGTGACTTCGGATAAGCGAAAGAGAAAATTGCTTTAAGGATAAAGAATAAACCTTGATCACCTCATGGCAGAAGTTTTTATAATAATTTTGGAAGACTAAAAGGCATTTCAGAGAAGAAAAGCTAGGTAAGCCAAACAGAGAGTTAGTAAGCACTAAGTTAATACTGCATGCATCGAAAGCAATAACCTTACTTTGTGTGCCAGTCAACACAGAAGAAGCTGGAGGTAAAGAATTTTCTGAAAGTTCTATTGTACTTTTGCACAGTCTTTTATTGATTGTGGTACTAAACTCTCCAAGTCCACTTTCCATAGCTGTTTGGTCACTTGTATTGCACTTTCCGAACTTTGGTTTCATGATAATTTCAGCCACTGGCATATTGATATAACTATTCCGTCTTGTACTACTTCTTAAAAGCAAACTCTGAGATCTACAAAGCTGTTTTGACTTGCATTTCCCATTACATAACTCTTCTTGGTCTTGAACTGTCAAAGTAGAGGTTCTTTTAAAACCAACACAGAGTGGCTTTTGAATATTTTCCTCTGAATGATGATTTAATAGGGATTCTTGTTTGGGATTTAACTCTAAAAACTGTTTATGCTGTTGTTCTTCTACTTTTAGAAGAGCGTGATGGAAGACATTGGACACCTTTTTTCTTGAGTTCCCTGGCACATCTACAATTCCTTCCAAAGAAGAGCACCTTGTTTTGATGTTGGAGGACAAAACATGCATACTACTTAAAGGGCCTATTAAATTATGGCAGCTTCCTCCCATTATGTCATTAGTATTGCCTCTTCTATTTCTTAAATTAACTAGCTGCATTTTCTTAGCATATCTTTCTTGAAATTCTTGGTCACTTATTTGTAGTTTCTCAGTTGAATCTGATTCTTCTTTGTTTTTGTCTTTGTGAAGCAGACTGAGAAGAAGACACTCAGTTGATTTGAAGGAATTCAAACTGTTTAAGTGAAGGATTTTTGAAGACTGTGGATCATCTTGGATTTTATGTATCCCACTGGGTCTATCTGAAACTGTGATGTAGCCACAAACAACTACCAGAAAACGAGACAAAAATTAAGATGCAACTGTATGATGGTGGGCAAAAATAAAACAAAACAATAGCAAAGTTAAAAAATAAAGCATCATTATAGTGTATATATATTGTTAGTATAGTACAAATAGCAGTTGCTTAATCTGAAAGCCACTTAAATAAGACACATGCAGCATTCAGTTATATACGTGCAAGACTATTTTGTGATTTAATTAAAAATTTATTTTATTAGCCTAATTAAATAGATTGAGCTGGAATACACTTAAAAACATCTATCATTCTGTAACCACTAGAAACCTCTTAATCATGACAAGTGTGGTATAATAGAATATATAATTATCCTGTGGTCCCAATAGGAAAATTGGTTTGAGGACTGATGACAGACACCAAATTCTGTAGATGTGCAAGTCTTTTATATGAAATAGTGTAATATTTGCATATAACTTAAGCATATCCTCTCTCATATTAAAGTCACCCCTAGACTACTTATAATACCTAAAATAATGCAAAAACTATGTAAGGAGTTATACTGGTAAGAGAATAAAGACAAAGAAAAAATTCTGCTGTTTAGTACAACTGCAATTTCTTCTTGAGTATTTTTGACTCTGGGCTGGTTACATCTAGGATGTAGAAATCAAAGAGATGCAAGCCACTGCCAACTGTACTAATTTATCTGTTTTCTGTTCTTGGCTCCTGGCACAGAGCACCCCAAATCTTTGAAGTTTCTTGAGTGATAAATTCTGTTATATTCATGAGGAGCCTATTTGAGCACATTTGAATTCATTCTAAGGTAACTCATGGTTGGTTTTGTTTAGTATTAGAACTCTTAGTCTACCATCTCTTGGCTAAAAATGGGGGCTGGAGATTGAGTTTAATATCAAAGGCCAGTCAGTAATTTTGAATAATCATGCCTAGGTAATGAAACTTGAATTAAAACCTTAAAACAATGAAGCTAAGGGTGCTTCTGTACCATTTCACATTCCCAATCTGTTACATACATCTCTTCCCTGTAGACCTTGCTCAATTCTCTCCTTTTGCAATAAATTATACTTAGTTGATATAGGAACAAGTGATATTGGAACAACATAACTGAATCACTAGAAAATGACTCAATAGCAACCTCAGTATCACTGAAGTCTGAAGTAATTTATAGCCTGACACTTTTATATTTATCTACGTTTTTAGATTTTAGGAAACTTTAAACAGAATGAATTTATATAAAAAGTAAAATAAACATACCCAAAATATTCACAAATAATTCATAATATTCAAACGTAAGTAGAGGTTCAGGGAGATCTAGAAAGTAATCTGCAATTGTTTTGAATACATCTCGTTCAAATCCAACATAAGTTGGATTATTTGTATCATTACTTCTTGGCCCTATGAAGGCAAAAGAAAGAGGCAAATGTATTTTAATTTAAACACAATTTAAAAATAATACTTAAACATATTTCGTGGGAAAGTTATGCTTGACAACAAATTCTGCCACAATATTAAAAATTAAAGGATTGTTCACATCTCATTCCTTATCAGATCATTTGACTAGAAATCACTATAAGCAGTCAACTGCTATTTAGCTATCAGTTGCTATTTTACCAACTATTCAGAGAGCAAATATGTATCTTAAAATGTTTGAAAAAGCACTTGATAAAATTGACAAATGTGATTACATCAAACTAAAAAGCTTCTACAAAGGAAATAAGTCTCTACAAAGAAGAGACAGCCTACAAAATGGGAAAAATTCTTTGCCAACTACAAATCTAGGAATAACTAGAAACTACAATGAACTCAAACACTAAACTGCAAATGAACCAACAATCCAATTATGATAATTCTTGAAAGAAGTACAAGTGGCCAATAAATACATGAAGAAATGCTCAACATCTGGCCATAAAGAAAATACAAATTAGAACACTGACTTTTTGTTTCACACTTGTCAAAATAGCTACTCTAAATAATAAATATTGGTGAAAAGACTGGTAAAAGGGGATCTTTAGATACTACCAGTAGGAATGTAAATTAGTGCAGCTTCTATGGTGGTTCCTCAAAAAACTAAACATAGAACTATCAGATGATCTAGAGAGACTACTCTGGCAGATATATGAAGACTGTCAACAGAAATTAGCATTCTTATATTTATTGCAGTACTATTCATAACAGCCAAAAGGCCCTTCAATTGCTGAACAGATACAGAAAATGTAGTATATGCACAATGGAGTAGAACTGCAGAATTTAGACCTATATATTTATAAACATACCAGCCCAGAAACATGGTTGAAATTAAGGAAATGTCTAGGGGATTAGAGGGAGTGGAAGAAAAGAGAATGATGAGGGTAAACATCATGTCTATATACAAAAAGGGCACAAAGCAACCCAGTGAAAAATGTTGAAAACTAAAGGAGAGGAGAATCAGGGAAAGGAGAGCAATAAAGGGACTAATCCAATCAATGTAAAATATGTTTATGAAATACTAGATAAAACTCCTTTGTAAAAATCCTATACACAATTTTTAAAAAAGCCCTAGGAAAATCTATTTTAATCCAATCATTTTGTAAAGCAAAGAACATCTGGATACTGCAGACAATTCTTCCAATTTTGTTTTTTGTAAATTTTAATGATTTTTTGTGAAAAAAATTTGCCAGGAGCATACCGTTAATGAATTGAAATAACAATTTAAACAACAATTTCTTAAGCCTAATATTATTACTGAAAAAAATCATAATTCCTCGTTTGTGTTTTCCTCAGAAATAGTATCTGATCACAATTTACAGTTAAGAAAACAGAAGGTCCAAATAATTTTCCCAAGATGAACAAAGCTCTTGGAAGCTAAGCTAGAACTAAAACTTAGTTAAGTATAACTTGAAAGCCAGGTCAGAACTTTTAGATCTAACAACATTTATAGTGTGGTCCACATATTGTATGTATCAGAATCATCCAGTTCACTGACTAAATCCAGCCAGGCAGTTAGACACTTGCTGACCTAGAAGTGGTTGCTCTGATTCACTACTTGAGACATAGCTAAACAAAGACCTGGAATCTTCATTTTAAGAATCTTTTGGAGCAGTTGGAAAAAACAAAACAAAAAACCCACTATGTGGGTTTTTTTTGATTTACCCAGTAGAATCAAATCAAAACCTTAGGAGTATCCTTATTGACTGACATGCTTTCAGATTTGAGAATCACTTTCCAATTTGTCCAGCTAAAAGTATCTTCCCAAACCCAAATAAATTATTTTACACTACACTACACAACACACACACACACACACACACACACACACACACACACACACACACACACACACAGAGTTTACAAGCTAACATGGATTTGTGCAAACTGATGTTTTTCTAGGGAAGATAAATGAAATATCCTTAGTATTAAGAGTAAAATTATCTGATAACTAGTAGTAATTTTTCTAAAAACCATGGTTTACTAGAAATAAAGACTGTTTATATTTCACAGAATTATTTCAGCAGATTAAATAACAAGGAAAGTAAAACTCTTAAAATATGGCATATTGTTAAGCACACTGAAAACTAGTTACATATTGTTTACATATCTAGTATTATTTAGGTCTAATAAGGACTGAGAAGACAGGGAAGACAGAAACCCATAAAGATGGACATCAGAGAATCCCCTATTAGTATATTTATGAGTTGTTAACCACAAGCCAAGGAATGAGAGTAGTTGAGTAGGAAAGGCAAAAAAAGAAACTCAAAAGTCTTAAGCTTATGATCAGGATTTTTATTGTAATGTTATACGATCAAGATCTTTATTGTAATGATATAAGTAAAATGTTTCTTAACTTATTTGTCACTATT
This sequence comes from Dipodomys ordii, assembly GCF_000151885.1. Classification (NCBI taxonomy): domain Eukaryota; kingdom Metazoa; phylum Chordata; class Mammalia; order Rodentia; family Heteromyidae; genus Dipodomys; species Dipodomys ordii. The sequence continues at coordinate 7,949,236 of NW_012267267.1, forward strand.
TATTCTGATACTTTGTCATATTGACACCCAGTGGACAACAAAGGAGTAAGTACTTAACCTGTACATTTCTAACACCTCATTAATATTTTCAAAACTACTGATTTTATAAGAACTAGAATACTACATCCATAACTAGAATTATTAAAATATAATTTAACTCATCCATAACTAGAATTATTAAAATACAATTTAACTCTTGATAGGGAAATGTATCAAATGTACAATTTTTGCAAAGTAGTAAAATCTATTTTGAAAGCAGTGTTTGGTACTTGAATCAGTCTTAAATGGTAAGTAGTCATTATTATTGATCACCATTACTAAAAAGTGATCTGTGGATTAATGACAGAGTTTACTTTATATAAACATAAACATCCTATTAATATATGGAATATTACAAAGCACCTTAATATTGAAGCCATGTACAACTGTGAGGACTGAAATGGGTTTCATAAAACTTCATTGCTGATTGAACCTTTTACTGACATGCTATTTTACTTCCAAGCTACATTTGAATCTTCTGTGCCTTACAGAGGGAATTACTGTACTGCAGAATTTTCCTAAAAATCCTCTGGCCTATATTTTATGATTGATGTGAACTGAGACATATAGGGTGGACTTGAATTATAAAATCATCTTCAGTTTAATAAATATTTAGAGACCCATAATGTAACCTTGACGATCATTTAAAATTTAAGAAACAGTTACAGACTCTAATAATAAATCGTTTAAATATTCTTTGATTCTTGTTAAATACTACTAATAAAAAAAATACATACGTAGTTTTCAACTTACAATTTGCTAGGCACTTCATGGCAGATAATACCCAGTGAGGAAGGTCATCTAGGTATAAGCATTGTAGAGTAAACCACATAAATTTTATGACAGTAAATTTTAAAACTTTACACTTGTCTATTTTATATTTATGTGCATAAAATGAGTGGCAATGTAAAATATGTAATCAATGTAAAATATATAAAATGTAAACTTGAGTCTTGGCCCCACAAACATCTCAATCCAACTTCAGTAGTGAAGACGAGACTCAAACCCAGGCACTCTCCTCACCAGACAGAGCCATGTACTTAATCACACCTGTGGGTGCTATTGATTCCTTGCCACAGGAATGTGAGGGTAGGGGATGACAAAGGCCACCCACAAATAGAGTATCATTTGAAGGTGAGCTTTGCAAATAGAAAGACCAGGATAAAAGACCCCGCTCTGGCATTTACTAACTTGTGACATCATAGACAAGTCATTTTAATTCGTTTTCCTCCATTTCTGTATCTGTAAAATGGAGATAATCATTCCCTCATAGAAGAGCAAGTTCCCAGCAAGGTACAGGTGGCTCACTCTTGTAATCCTAGCACTCAGAAGGCTGAGATCAGAGGATCAAGATTCAAGGCCAGCCAAGCAGGAAAGTCTGTGAAACTCTTATCTTCCCATTAACCACCAGAAAACCAAAAGTAGTGCAGTGGCTCAAAGTGTAGAACACTAGCCTTAAGCAGAAGAGCTCAGGGACAATCTCTAGGCCTGGAACTCAAGCGTGACAACCAAAAACAACAAAAGGGCAGGTTCCATGCATGTGTTTAGGACAGTATGTTACGGCTGAGATCTCAGGATTGAAGTTCAAAGCCACCCCTGGCAGCTAAATCTGAGAGACTTATCTACAATTAACCAGCAAAAAGCCAGAATTACAGGTGTGGCTCAAATAATAGAGTGCCAGTACCAGGTAGCCACCCACTGCCTTCTCTGCAACCTGGCACAGGCCCAGCACAAATGGTAGTGAGAAATAAAAACAAAACAAAACAACAGAAAATGTGTATGCACATGTGAACGTGTGTGTGCTTATTGTCAGGATGGAAATTTATCATTTACTAAAAAGGTATTCAATCAGGTAATATTTTAAAATACAGAAATTTGTAAAAGTAATAGAGAGCTTGATTCGACTCCATTCACAATATAGAAAAACAACACCATGTCCAAATCATAGACTATTTTAGTGTGAGGGGTGGGGTTTCATATAAAAACTTCTAATATTCATCTTATCTGTCTTCCTATCTGTCTTTTCCTATGTTGAAAGGGTGAGACCAAGGACTGAAATGAAGTATACTAAATATTAAATATTAGAGTACTTCACAGTGAGGCTTTCTTAAAACCTTTTAAATATCACTATTTCTATCTTGCTTACCACTAAATCTTTAACACAATGTCTGGAACACTGTAGGCCCTCAACACCAATGTGATTAATCACTATTTTTTATGTTTGTTTTTGGATAGCTTTGGCATCTAACAATTTCTTCTAATTCCTTACATGAATATGCAAGTAAAGTTATTTCATTACTTAATTACTAAAGCACCCATAATGACAAAGCCGTAGATTTGATGCTACCGTGATGGAAGTAGTCTAGTCCATTTTTCACATTTGTTCTGCCTTCTCCTATGAGTGCAACTTTTGTTATTAAGTTGGAAGGATTCCAATTTCTTTAACTGACACCTACCTGATTTGTCTTGTAGTACAACAACTCCATGCTTACTTGTGTTAGCCATGTTGTACATTATATATTGAGGAATTATTTGGTTTGGATTTATGAGTTCTTCGAGAGATGGCACACCTAAAATAGTTTGTAGGCTAAAAAAAGAAAGAGTACAAACTTTTACAGATTCCATAAAAGAAGAGAAATAGAAGGTAATTATGAATGATAGACAAACATACAAAACTAGAGCACTTAACTTTTCTCCTAACCAAATTTCCAAGGATTATAATTAATCCTCACTTTTAAATATTTCTCAATAAAACTGATAGAAATCCAACACAGACTCCTGACTATAACCAATACAGACTCTGAACTACAGCTATGACTTTAAGAAAAAGCAAACTGTACTGAAAACTTAATTCAATTCCATTAGCAAAAGCATTTACTAGAAAACATACATACAGGTTTAAATTCTAAGCTTTAAAAATGACTATTCTTACTTATTTGAATATTTTGACAAAAACATCAGTCATTTAAATGCTTCAGAAACTTGATTATAGCTTAGATTTATCTTACTAGATCAGAATAATATATTTCCAAACTTCTTCAACATCTTCTTGTCTTATTTCTCTATTATCTGTAGGGTTTTCTTGATCTTCACTGGTTATTTCATGATTTATTTTCTCTATATTTTCCTAAAAAAAAAAATCACTTTGGCTTAGTTTGTTTTATGCTCCAATTAAGGAATTGTTGAACAGATGTAAATTTTAATATTTAGTAGTTTTATTCATATATGGCTATTGTTGATCTACAGTGTTATATGAAAATATAATGGTACATATGGTAATAGTTTTTGCAGCTATCAATACCACACTCATATCAGACATCCAAATCAACTTTATTTCTAGGTACTTTAATTCTGTAACCATTATAAAAGAGTAGAAACAGAGAGATCTGTTGAAGAGTTATGTAGAAATTCCAAAGCTATGGTTTTGATCTTGAAGTACCACAAAGGCCCATGTGTTTATAAAGTCTTGGTTTCTAACATGTGCTATTAGGAGATGGTGGAACCTTCAAGAGGGAGTCTTGTTAAAGGCAGTTCTGTTCAAATTGGGACCATGCTCTTGGAGCAGGTATTACCATCCTGATCCCTTTCGTCTCTTTTGCTTTTACCTTCTTCAGCTGCCATGGGCTGAGTAGTTTCTCTGCTACCTGCCCATATAATTAGGCCCCAAAGCAATGAAGCTGAGCATGGGTGAAAGCACTTGAAATCATCAGTCACAATTAACTTTCTCCTTTTATTAATTCTCAGATATTTCATCACAGTGGTAGAAAATTAACTGTCGTACCAGGTAACACAATAATTTGAAAAAAAAAAACACTGCTAAGTTTTGTATCATTTGCAAACATGTCTTACTTTTATTTCCTGGGTTCTAAATACATTTACATACATATTTTTAGAGTGTAATCTAGGCTAGGAGATTTCAGTGTTGGCTTCAAATATAAAAGATTTACTTCTAATGAGCCTTTTATCAAGTACATGGTAATCATATTTTAAAAAGTGATTAGTAAAAGGACATTTTACCTGAGAGTAAAGTAATCCATGCTTCTTAGGAGTTCTGCGAGATAAGTTGCGTAATTTAAAAATGCTCTCTTTATCTTTGGAAAAGTTTTCTATGTTGTTTTTTCTCAATTCTGGATGCCTTCGTGGAAGACTTTTAAGTGGAGAAGTTGGAGGAAATCTGGTTTAAAAGTAATATGTATTTAAATAATCTAGAAACTTTTAAAACTGATTTCAAAAATTATGCAAAGAACCTGATTTATTAACATTACCAAAGAATGAGGATTCTACATAAATCAATTTTCGATGATACATTTAAAATATTTTAATAGTTCCCTGCTTATATTCTGAGTATTTTATTGATGAAAATTTAGGGTTACCACTTGGATCAATTCAGTTGAAATGTATACACATAAAACAGTTCTAGATTACTATATTTTCTACATTCCTTTGACAAATTATCTAGTTTGAATATACTTTCTGCCTTTTGTTTGTGTTTGTCTTAATTCCTAGAACCCAATCTCTTGTTCCTTTTTTCTATCTTGTGCCAGTCCTGGGTCTTCAAATTGGCCTGGGTGCTGTCTCTGCCTGAACTTTTCTGCTCTAGGCTAGAGCTCTACCACTTGAGCCACAGCTCATTTGGCTTTTTTTGGGGGGGGGGAGGGTACCTAATTGCAGATAAAAGTCTAATTCCTGCTAGAATTGGTTTTGATTCAGAACCCTTAGATCTTAAAACTCTGGAGTAGCTAGGATTACACCAGTAAGCCACCAGTGCCTGGCTCTTGTTCCTTTTCATTAGTTTTTGTTTTACATTTTTTCATTTTAAAGTATAGTATTTCAATTACATAAACAAGTACAGAAAAATAACACAAACCAATACCCATGTATATAACCATCAAGTAATTGTTCACATTTGCTTGAGTTTATTATCTCCCTTTTTTTTTTTTCAAGCTGGTCTGGGGGTTTGAACTCAGAGCCTACAAGGCTGGTACTGTCACTTGAGCCACAGGACTTTTCTGGTTAATTGGTGATAAGACTCTCTCATATTTGTCTACCCAGGCTGTCTCTGAACCACAATTCGCTGATCTTAGCTTCTTGAGGTTACAGGCACAAGCCATTAGTGCATGGTTTCATCTTTTTCTTACTTTCTTTTTTTTTTTTTAAATGCCAGTCCTGAAGTTTGAACTCAAGGCCTGAGTGCTGTCCTTGAGTTTCTTTGCTCAAGGCTAGTGTACTGCTACCAGCACTTAAGCCACAGCCCCTCTTCTGGCTTTTTGGTGGTTAATTGGGGATAAGAGTCTCACTGGCTTTCCTGCCTGGAATACCTTTGAACTACGATCCTCAAATTTGAGCCTTCCAAGTAGCTCTGACTACAGGTGTGAGCCATCAGCACCTGACTTTCATCTTTTTTTTTTGGTTGGTTGTCGGGCTTGAATGCTGTCTTTCAGCTCTTTAGCTCAAGGTGAGCACTCTACCACTTGAGCCACAGAGCCATTTCTGGCTTTTTCTGGTGGTTTATTGGAGATAAGAGTCTCACAGACTTTCCTGCCTGGGCTAGCTTTGAACTGCAATCCTAAGATCTCAGGCTTCTGAGTTGCTAGAATTACAGGTGTGAGCCACTGGTGCCCGGCTCATCATCTATTTTTAAGTAGAAGTTTTTTGTTCACTCTAGTGCTTTGCTTTCCTTTCCTAAGGGAAAATCATAAATCTATAACTAATGTAATTTTTCCTTCTCCCTATAAGAATTATAAGTGGGTTTTTATTTTTTCTATTCTTGGTGTCTTTTATCATATACAAAATTTATACATAACTTTTCAGTGACAAAAGAAGTGCTTTCTTATTCTACCCCAATACAAATATTTTCTTAAACTTTTTGATAAGAATTTTACTTTTCATACTTAGGTATTTAGGCCATGTACAATGTACAACATAATCAAGTTAGCATCGACATGGGGGCTTCTCCCTTCCCCTTCCCCCCTCCCCTTCGTACCTAATTATTTCTAGCTAATTTAAGAGCAGATATCAGGTAAGACAATTATCCACATAAATTTTAGAATCTGCTTGCCAAACGCTACAAAAAATTATATTGAAGTTTTGAGTGAGAATGCACTGAATTTATATACCAATTTGGGAATGGTAGACATACACATAATACAAAATCTTCCTATCTGTGGACAGGCTCTTTCTCCATTTATTACTTTCAATAACAATTTTATAATTTTTTCCACTAAAATTTTACATATTTTCAGTAACTTTTATTTCAAGGCACTTTGTAGTATAAAAATCATTACAAAACCCTAGAAGCAGAGAGTAATTGAGGAGTTATATAGAATTGCAGGTAATAATAATAATCTAACATATACATTAGAGAGAAACATACAGTTTAGAGAACTATTTAGGTATTTGCAATGGACAGTTTTACTATTAATAAGTACTTAAAGTTGGAAGAGAATGAATTAAAATTAACTATGTAGACAGTTGGCATTAATTTGGATACAGAAGACAAAAATTTAGGCTAGGGTGATAATGGTTTTCTATTTGCTAAAAACATGAGTTTAAAGGTCAGAAATTTGGATAGGAGGTTTGAAAGTCATAGGAAATGTGGGCTAAGAAGATAATGTGCAACTCAGACACTGCACTCCTTAAAATTAATAGAAGCATAAATCTACATAAAATGTAATGTTCATAGGCAGCTTTATTTTGAATAGAGCAGACCTGGAAACAATCTAAATGTTCATTAACTGCTAAAAAAAAATAAACAACTCAGGCCATAGCCATATAACAGGATAGCAATACAAATGGACCTACTACCGAACACATAGTATAGATGGATATAAATATAAGTAGAACAAACAAGCCAAGCAAAAAAATTGTTCATATTGTGCATTACCATTTTTCAACCTTGAAGAAATTCAAACCAATTTAAACTGACAGCAAGCAGAGCAGTAGTTCCCTTTGCAGTTACAGAAATGAAAAGATAGGCAGAAGAAAATTAAAAGGAGTCATAGAAACTTTTGTCTATGACTGTGGTACTAGATTCGTTAGTCTCTGCATATTGAAATGTATCAATGCTTTTACATTAAATATTACAACTTATCTCAATAAGATTCGTAAAAGGTCAAAAAAAAGAGGTAGGGTTGGACTGGAAGGTAGCTCAGTGGTAGAGCACTTGCCTTGCACGCATGAGGCCCTGGGTTTGAGGATTCGATTGCTCAGCACCACATAAGCAAAAAGAAAAAAAAAAGCTGGAAGTGGCGCTGTGGCTCAAGTGGTAGAGTGCTAGCCTTGAGCTGAAAAGCTGAGGGACAGTGCCCAGGCCCAGAGTTCAGGCCCCACGACCGGAACCCCCCCCAAAAGAAAAAA
>NW_012267267.1:7956877-7966393 GCF_000151885.1 Dipodomys ordii
CTGTGGCTCAAGTGGTAGAGTGCTAGCCTTGAGCTGAAAAGCTGAGGGACAGTGCCCAGGCCCAGAGTTCAGGCCCCGTGACCGGACCCCCCCCCAAAAAAAAAAAAAGACAGGGTTAAGGTGAGCAGTAAGCCCACACCTTGAAGATGAATTATACTTAAAGTAGTGGCAAAGCAGTCTAATTAGGAACATTTTATAGTGTTCTATAAAATAGACAATTTAACATGCTTACAACTGCACTTTAATTGTATGATGGGAAACTTTTGGTTGGTATGTGCGTGTTGCATCTGAAACTCACGGTGGATGTTTTATCTCCAATGTACAGGGAAAGAGATGTGATAGGACCTTGAAGAAGTGATTAGGTCACTAGAAGGATTATTTATTTATCTATTTAGTGGGTTGTAGGGCACAAACTCAAGGCCTGAGTGCTGTCCCTGAGATTTATCACTCCAGGCTAGTGCTCTATCTCAGCCACAATGCCACTTCCAGTTTTCTAGTGGTAAACTGGAGATAATTCTCATGGACTTTTCTGCTCAGGCTGGCTAACCAACTTGACCCTCAGATCTCAGCCTGAGTAGCTAGGATTACAGTTGTGAGTTACTAGTCCCAGGTTGGATTAATACTTTTTTTGGGAAGCTCTAATTTAAGAAGGACTACATTAGTTATAATAAAAACAGGAGCCTCCCTCATGTTTTGCCTCTTTTGCAATTGCTTGTCTGCTTCTCTGCTTTTCTGTCATGCCATAAAGCTACCAGAGGACCTCACTTCTAGTCAAAATAAATTTTCTTTACCAACTACCTAGTCTCACACGTTCTGTTTTACCAACAAAAAATGAACTAAAGTAATGGGAAAAGATCCACTTCTAAGACATTTCATTTGAAAAGTAGTAATGGAGTTTAAAAAAAATCAAGGGCTTTAGAACTGAAAGACCCAGTTTAATGGACATTTCACAAAGAACTCTGGGTATCTGTAACTGTGACAGCCAGAGGAGGCAGGGAAGTATCCAAAGAGGTTACCAAAGAGCTGAGATGAGAAGAGATGAATAGTTTTATTACTCTTACAATGTGTACATTGCTTCAAGGTAGAAAAAAGGTCAGAAACAAAGAACAAGATTTGTTCCAATATGATGGGCCACTTGTAAAAACGTTTAATGCGTAACCTGCTCATTTACTCTGGGAACTCAATAAAAAAAATGTATATCGTAAATCAGAGTTTCTGGTATGGTTTTAATTAGTATTCTCTTTTAACCTGTGGTTTATGTCTTCTATTATTTGTTTTACATCTTATGTTATTTGACGACAAGGATCTGTGAATTTGTCTTGTAATTACAGAGTCTAAGAAACTAAAGTAATATAAACTAAAGGTTACTGAAAAAGTTTGCATTTATAGTATATAATTTTGACCTTAACGATTTTTCTAAATGGTTTTAGTTTAAAACCAGTAACACTTTCTAAAAAATAAAAATGTACCTATATATTTTTTTCTTAAAGAAGCCACTATTGTAGTAAAAATACAATAAGCTAGAGGTAAAACTTAACAGTCATTTCATTTCGCAAGTACATAGATATATCTGTTTACTACCTGAATAGCTGGTTGTTGTCATCAAGGTTTTCAGATCCCCATCTGCCTTTGATATCTTCAATTACATGATTCTTAAGAAACTTTCTCAATAGCTGAATAGTCTGTTGCCTTGTAACTTCAGGACCAAAATTGGTGTTATTTCTTAACAGGTCATAAAGCCAATCCACAGCTTCTCCTGCTGTGAAACAATTACCGTATTTTTTAAAGTGTTGCCTGTGCTTTCTTAGAGGCATTCCTGCTCTGAAAGATGTGGTAACTTCATTCCACTGCAAAAAGAAGGGATTTTTTTTTAAAAACATTCAATGAAGATGAAATCTCCTGAATTTAAAATTAATTCTAAAGAATTCTAAAATTCTTTAATTTCACCTCTGATTATACTGTACGGAATTCTTAAAGAGGCATTCCTGCTTCATAAAATTTTATTATGTTATGGGCTCCTTTTTAATAATTTTAGGGTCATAGTTATATTTTCATGTAATAGATTTTTTTTACATCTGCCTATCAATCCATGCAATGTATCTATCTAACTTGGTTTTATGAGTGGATGATGAAAGTTTAGTTGTCAGCTTTAATTTTACCACTTGTTTATACACTTTGGCCTTTAATTCTCAGGGCCTCATTACCCTTATTCCTAAAATGTGAACATTAGAACCAACATATTGGTATTGATAAAATTACTTATTGCACATAAAGTACTAGTAAATACATATTTTTTTGTCCTCCCTCCACTCAGAGTACTTGTACTAGTTTTATCTGATGTAATGAGCTTTCAATAATGTGCTAGATCTAGATCACTCAGATCTCTACTGGTCATACATTCTATCCCTTATGTTGGTAATTATAATCAATGACTTGCTGGATGGCAGACTTTATGACAAGAGCCCATATACAGATTTTGTGACTTTAAGAGTCAGTCATGGGCTGGGAAGGTGGCTCAGTGGTAGAGCGCTTGCCTTGCATGCCTGAGGCCCTGAGTTTGATTCCTCAGCCGGAAGTGGCGCTGTGGCTCTAGTGGTAGAGCGCTAGCCTTGAGCTGAAGAGCTGAGGGACAGTGCCCAGGCCCAGAGTTCGGGCCCCACGACCGGACCCAAAAAAAAAAAAAAAAAAAAAGAGTCAGTCATTGTTGGAACCTCAATTTCCACACTGGCCAAGGGGAGTAATAGTTTAGGTACCCACCCTAAGGGCATTCCTGAGAGGATAACTTCCACAACACATTTATTCTACAGTGTCCTCTCAGGAAATACCTGAAGTTGGAAACCGACTCAGAGACGTAGGTCTCCACAGCAACTGTTCTAGGCTGGTGGTGTGAAAATAGAATTGAAAATCCCAAAGCTCAGATAACGTCTATTGTATAGATAGCTACAGTCACCACCCACAACGCTCCAGGTCTGTGTTTGTTTAGTTTAGAATGGGCAGTTCTCCGGTCTGCACGACCTGCATTAAAATTTTAACAGGCCCAATCTTCAAAACCTTTATAATGAATTTCCCTCCATTCGATCCTCCCCCCCCCCCAAGTGATGGAACTCCGTTTCCAAGTTCTCTGATTCAGGAGGGGTGGAAACCAGGGGCCAGGGCAGAGCTGAAATAGGCTCAGTCCTTTCGGGCTGCAGGACCCAGGAGCCCCCGGACACAGGAGTCGTGCGACACGGCGAGCTCGAGGAGGATTCTGGGCGCTTCGCCCGTCCCGGCGGCTGCGGGGTGGAGGTGGGGTGGGGATCGGCGGCCGGAGCGGAGGCCCAGACCCTCCGGAGCCCGGGAGAAGCTGGGCCAGCGCCCGCACCTGGCTCCGCAGAGGCCTAGAGGTTCCCATCCCTGCGCCCTGCGTAAAACTGGCGGCCGCCGCCACCGCGCCGTCCGGTCCCGCGTGGTCTTACCAGCTTGGTGGCCCGATAGGGCCCGGGAGGCCCACCCCGACCGTCCATAGTCAGCGCCAGGTCGCAGCCATGGTGGAGGTGGAGGAAAAAGCACGCAGCGGGATGCAGGGCTGTACACCCCGCCGCCGATTTGAATAACTCCGAGAGCTGCGCTGATTGGGCGAGCCGCCGGGTCACGTGACGCCGCGGCCCTTTCCCCAGAGGGCGGGGGGCCGGGCAGGGATAAAGTCGCAGGACCCAGCCGCAGGCTTTTCTGACCTTCCCAGTGGCTACTTCTCCTTTTGCTTTGCACCAACTTCTGGAGTTTCAAACGGGATTGTGTGTGAGGTTCAGCCTCTGGCTTAAGGAAATTGGAAAAGAAAAGAAAACATTCTTCCTGATCCTAGGAGATCTGCAGCAGAATACATTAGCACTTAAAACAGGATGGGGGAGCTTTCTCCTGACGGACAGAATCCTGAAAGGCTTTATGTAAGAGTCTGTATAGCTCTTTCCATCTCGGGTTCCACTCTCTACCCTCCTCCTCCATTCGCCCCTCCCCCATCTTAATAGGCGTCATCATTAAGTTCTTATTGGCAAAAATCCTCCCCATTAACTCATCTTAGTAGAGTAGAGGTATGAAATAATAGCTTGTTTTTCTGAGTAAATATGAAGTGAGATTTGGGTACGTTGTAACACTGGCCAATGTTTTTCCTTAAGAAATTCTACCGCCATCACTTGATGCAAGATTCCTTTCTGGTTGTTTAAATCACGATTATACTCACAGGGCGCTGGTGGTTCACGACTATAATCCTAGCGACTCCAGAGGCTGAGATATGAGCATTGTGGTTTAAAGGCAGCCTAGGCAGAAAAGTTTCATGAGACTTGTCTCTAATTAACCAAGAAAAAACATAAAGTGGAGCTATAGCTCAAGTGGTGATGCAGCAGCCTTGAGCTAAAAAAGCTAAGGGAGAGCAAGAGGCACTAAACACACACACACAATTATACATTAAAACATCATTGTTATATTAAAAATAAATCTGTAAAAAGCAGCATGTATTAAGTGAGAAAAAGGAAAAACAACTCCTAGGGTGTTCATACTGATTGTTTTATTATGGAATTACATAGGAAGAAATAAAAGCTTTTCAATTTACTTACTCTTAAAATTGGGCCTAATACTGAGGCAAGGAATCACAAAAAAACAAAATAAAATTAATTTACCATTTTTCAATGTGATGAGAATACCATTTTTTTTCCATCTAGCCCCAGATGACTTGTTCTGGTTGGTTTTCTTCTCTTTGCTTGTGTAGTTTCATTTCTCCAGTGTGGTCCCTGCTTTATCTCCAACCCTGGACATTACACAGTAATAACATAAAAAAAAAATTGGTGGATGGATTATTTTCTTCTTATTTCACTAAAAAGAAAGTTTATGGGTGATATAATCCATTTATCTTTCTTTCTCAGGAAACTTTTTATAAAGTCTTTCTGCCTGTTTATAAAGTGTGTTTATTTTTAAGGCTTGGTCATTTTGCCATGTTATGTTTAGTTATGAATCTTATTTCATTAATCTTGTCTAATATTGGCCTGGTCTGAGAAATTTCCTCTTTTTTCTTTGAAGTTGTCTGTTTTCCTCCTTGCCTCTGAAGCTACTATTGATTTTTGATCTTCCAGATCTATCTTATTTTTTTGATGCCCTTCTTTCTATAACCATCATTTTATTATTTTCCCCCCTCAGGTTCTGAAAGGATTCTTCCAGCTGAGCTTCTAAGCCACTGTTCAATTTCCTTTTGCACACAAACTCCCATTCATCTCCAAGAAGGCTTTTCTATTCTCTGATTGTTATTAATTTCTATGTAGACTCCTTTTGACTTATGCCTGAGCATCTGAATTATGAATTCGAATTTAACAACTTTTCCCTTATGTTTCATAATAAACTCACTATAAAATAATCAAAGATGACCCTCTTGTTTGAACTATTGATTTTTACATTATATGAATTGATTAAAAAAAACCATGTGCATTCTTACAGTTTATAAAAAAAGGCATGAGCCTTCAACAACTGATAAAAATAGAAGTAAAAATCAAGTAAGTTCATGTAAATATTATCCAAATAGCTATTTTTTAAAAAGCTTTTTAGGGCTGGGAAGATGGCTCAGTGGTAGAGTGCTTGCCTTGCATGCATGAGGCCCTGGGTTCGATTCCTCAGCACCACATAAGCAAAAAAGAAAAAAGCCAGAAGTGGTGCTCTGGCTCAAGTGGTAGAGTGCTAGCCTTGAGCTGAAGAGCTGAGGGACAGCGCCCAGGCCCAGATTTCAAGCCCCATGACAGGACACCCCCCCCAAAAAAAGCTTTTTAATCATTTTTGCATGTTGAAGTATTAAGGGAGTTGTTACAGAGTTTAGGGTGATGTTTGATTAACATGTATTGTTTTGCTTGGCAATAAGCTTTCATTTCCTTGAGGAAAGGCATATATCTTCATATGGGGAAATACTTCACCCTTTAAGCAGATGATCCCATCTTCCCCTGCTCTCAGGTATTCCAAGAAATGAACACTTGATCCAACTAAGTCATACTGTTCCATTTCTCCCTACTCTACAAGATAATCATGTGATCCAAAATGAGTCAACCAGAGCCCTTTGACAGTTTTTTCCCCTGAAGTAGAGAAAAAGGAAGATCCTTCCTTTTCTAGTGATTAAGCTAAAGACATTTCAACCAAGAGCCTATGTCATAGTTAAAGCTGAATGGGGACTCCTCGTCAGGTTAATAACCTGATGCCCCAAAAGAAGCAGAAGCAGCAGTGCTAGGCTTTAGGAACTTGAAAGTAGAAAGTTTTAATCTTCTTGAAACTTGGTTATATTCTGAGAATTTGGTTGCTTGAGTCAATGCACCAAGCAAACTTGCTTGACAAATGGCTATACCATTTGTTACCCAATGATGAGAGAAGTTCTCCAGACATTGAATGACAATGGTGTTTCTCACAGGGAAACCATTTAGCTTCTTAGTAAGATTTTTGTTGTTGTTGTTCATGGGGCTTGAATTCTGGCCCTGGGCACTGTCCCTCAGCTCTTCAGCTCAAGGCTAGCGCTCTACCACTTGAGCCACAGCACCACTTCTGCCTTTTTCTGTTTATGTGTGCTGAGGAATCAAACCCAGGGCCTCATGCATGCGAGGCAAGCACTGTACCACTGAGATACCTTCCCAGTCCCTTAGTAAGATTTTTTTTATAGCATTCCAATAGATAATAGTATCTACAGTAAGCAAAAGTTTCCAACATGCTCATGATCAGGTGCTTTTTTTTTTCCCTGAGGAAAGTGTCTCTTGTGGTAACTAAACTCTGTTGGGGGCCTGTGTCTCCTTGTGCAGAGTTCTACTTCCTGACATCTCTAGTATTCCACTTCATACAGACTCCCTAATATTTCTCCAAAAACATTACAAAAACTCATACTCTTAAATCTACTACCAAAGTGTACAGAGAGGATGCTGGAGGAGGAGAATCATACTTGCATGGTTTCAATATGTGTTCCTTTCAGGCTTGTTGCTGAAGACAGTCTCCCCAAGGCAGCACTGTTTTGGGAAGTTATGGAAACTTTAGAAGATAGAGCTGGAGGAGTAGATAGCTAAGGCTTTGTCCTTGAGGGCTGGGTCTTGTCCTCTTCTCCTCTTTCTCTACTTCTTCTCCACTATTGTATGAGTAGCTTCTACCACAGGCACCGGGCACCATGCTATTCTGCCTCACCATGAGCCCACTAGCAACAGAGCCAAGGGCTATGTACTGAAACATTGCAAACCATGAGCCAAAAATAAGCTTTTCCTCCTTCAGATTTTTTTTCTGAGGTATTTGTCTTGACCCTGTTGCTTTTTGGAAAGTTAGGTGCCATACCATGAGGTCATTCATCCAGGCAACCTTTAGGACAGGGCCCTGTGGTGAGAAATGTTGTTTTTTCCCCCTATCATTAAGTAGCACAGAGTTAATTTTGTTTTTTAGAAATATATCATGTAAGATGGGTCAAGATTTGGGTGAGTACCCCTAAGAAGTATCTTTTTTATTAAAAAAAATTCTTACAGTACTAGGGTTTGAACTCAGGACTTTATGCTCAGCCCTGTTCTTTGCTTTAGCTATTTTTCATATGGAATCTAGAGTTTTGCCCATGGCTAGCTTCTGATCCTGATGTTCCTACCTATGCCTCCAGGTAACTGTGAGCACAGTGCACACACCATATTTGGCTTGTTTGTTGAGATGAAGTCTTGCTAACTTTTTGCTTGGCAAACATTTTGTCTTCAGTTTTATAAAGGTCCTTGATCCAGAATGACCAGCTAAACCATATTTGAATTGCTGACCTCCAGAGCCATCTAAGGTAATACATTTATTGTTTAAGATGTCATGTTTCAAGAGAATTGTTAAATATCAATACATAAGTTACATGAAGAGTCTCATTGACTTGTAAAATTAACAATAAGTGGCAGTGGAGTTTACTCTCATGAAGAAGATTAGGGTGTGTCATTCTTGAGATTGAGAAGGAAATAGGATGAGTAAAGAGAAGACTGTCTGTCCAGCAGAAGGGGTCTGGGGCTTGGGGGCTGGAAGGTTCATCTTGTCCAATGGTGTGACAGTTGGGCAGCACAGATCAGGGAAGTGCCATTCAAAGTTGAAAACATGAAACTCAGCAGCACCTTGAAGAGAGCAGTCTTACTGTAGCAAAAAAAAATGAAGTTCAGTTGGAGTGACTTGACAAGAAAATGTGTGTCAGGATACTGATCTGCTACCATTAGGGAAGGTTTTATTCTACAAGGGAGCTGAGAAATGTGAAGGTAGCTAGAAGAAAATATGCAAGAAAGAATGGTTTTTATAGTGCAATGCAATAGTGATAAATGATTCTAAGAAATCTCATTTATGTATGGCAGAATAGAAAAATGTGCTGCTGATCATTTCCACATTTCTCCTGTGGTTCCTACGAACACCTTCCCATAATCGCATATCAGACCTTTAGTGGACTGTCATTTGAGATCACAGTAATAGCATCTCAGGGGTGAACTGCTTTCAGCTTGATTTCTCCAAAACCAGGTCTTCAAAGATAAGGAATTAAAAACTCCATAAAAAAAGGGATGCTAATATCTAAGAGCTTATCAAATGGAAAAATGGCCTGCTAGAGTTTAACCTAATCTTTGAAATGGTTAGGTCTAAGCACTTTATCTTTATCTACTGCTGCATCTACATATCCAAGGTGTATAGTTAAGTGTCCTTACAGAAACTAAAGATGTTCTGAGAAGGGTACGGGAAGTTCTTTAAGATTATACTGGAGCTGAGAATTTCCTTTTATCAAATGACATCATAAACTTCATGATGTCATAGTGCATCACTCACATGTTTGTAGTGATGCTGGTGTAAATACACACACACACAACACACACATATTCCTGTAATGAAGCTTATCATTATTGCATCTTAAATTTAGATAAAAAGATTTGGTCTATGTGGAGTCTACCCACTAATTAGAATTTTCTGCTTAGACAGACACTATTAAATTCAATATTAATGCTGAAAATCACTCTAAAGTAATTGTGTCTGGTGGTTTGTTAATGCTTAAAATGTTTATTAAAATTATGTAGAAAAATGATTAGATACATTTAAAATTTGCTTAGTTGGATTTTATTTTGCTTAAATATTATTATGTTTATATCCTTCTTACATTTCTTCTCTCTGGATAAATCATTTTTTACATGGATGATAATAATGATGATTAGTTTTAATGAATTATATCCCACACTTAATACAGGGCTTTAGTTGTTTTTTAATTCATAACCATTCACATGAAATACTTTCATTTTTTCAGGTTTTGTTTTGCTTTTTATAATTATTTTTCTTTTAGCATCTTCTTACAGGGAGTACAAATAATGAAGGAGGGAGTTTATATGTTGTTTTATAGGGTTCCATTTTTAAAACTCTAGAGCCACATCTTTATTCTCATTTAAGTTTGCTTAGTCAGAGCTTCCATGTAGGGAGTGAAATTCACTAATGAATTTCAGTGTACATGAAAAATGTTACTGTAATATCAACACATCAAATGCCTCTGTTTAATGTGACTTT
>NW_012267267.1:7967248-7977088 GCF_000151885.1 Dipodomys ordii
AGGGATGGGAAGGGTAAACAAAGGAGGAGGCTGCAATGCTTGGTAAGAAATGTACGCATTATCCTGCCCATGCAATTGTAACCCCTCTGTACAGTTTGTTCACAAATAAAATAAAATAAAATTAAAAAAAAAAAGAAGCATGGAAATATTGTGATGGTCATAGAACGAGGAACATTCTCTTCTACAGTAGTGGATATTTAATGGTAGATTATACAGCATCCACTTTTTTTCTTGCCTACTTACTTTATAATGTCCAGATTTTTCTTGAGATTTCCACTCCTTTTACATATTGACCATGAGTTCTGAGAGTCTTACTACTGCCAGGTCTTAGTTGGGTTACCTCAGGCTGATAGAAACATTCAGGTAGCCTAGGTACAAAGTCGGTTGAATTTCAACTGCTATATTTAGCTCCCCACAGAAAGGTTTTAGTAAGGTACACACATTATTGAGAATGGTTAACAACCATAAAAACCATAAATATGAAGAAAAAATGCCCAACACAATGTTTATGAAGGTAGAATGTAAAAGACATGCCAGAATTACAGCAATATGTGATTAAAATGCCATTCATGTTTTAAACTACAACAGATATCCTGGATGGCCTATTCACGGAGCTTATCTTTGAGGTTCAAGAAGCTACATATTCAACATAGTGTCTTGTACATCTCATTGTTACAATGGGTCAACCTGTATCCATATTTAAGTATTTTTTTTCCCTTCCTCTCCGCAAGCTAGAGAAGTGTATATATAAGATGCAGGGCACCAACATCAAGTACAGTGAAAACAGTACCATGGAGGAGGAACATACAAAGAACACATGGTACATTATAAATACGTTAGGAACAATAGCAAGAAAGAAAAAAGCACTTGTGTCCCTACGTTGGGGTTCATTTTGCTTAACATCATCTTATCTGGTCATATGTACATAGCTTTTAACCTTTTTTGCTTGTCCCAGACATATACTAGTTGTATCATTCATTTTCAGCATAGTGTCTAGTGAGTATCACTGCTGCATCTGTTCACCCACTTCTATGCTCTTCCCTTCCCCTCCTCCAAATCAGATAAACTTATGTACATGACAAAAGGTATGGAAATAAAGGTCAGCAACAAAGGAGAAAACAAACAAAAGCAAAATAGCAAAAACTCTCATATCCATTTCTTGGAATTTATTTCAATAAACATCATTTTATACAATCATAAAAAAAGGAAGCTACCTATAAAAAAGAGCCTTACCTCTAACTTACTTCTTCCCCATTGTGTGAACTGATGAATTGTTAGTACTTAGTGTACCTATATTTAGGGACTAACTTAGTAATTTAATAAAAGTAAAAAATATTTCTACAGAAAATAAATCCCTGGCTATAGGTATCAATGATTCATAAGTGAACTTTTGAAGTACAATCCATTCATGAGTTTCTAATTTATTATATGAATGTGAAACGCTGAAGTTATAATGGTACAAAGTGGTTTGTCATCGCCAAAACTCATGATAAAGTTTAATCCCTAGTGAAGTGCTTTTGGAAGACACAGCTTTTAAAGTTTGATTACATTGTTAAGAGAGATTAATGTCTTTCTGACACAAGTGAGTTTTTTCTTTATGGCTGGACTAGTTACCACAAGAATGGATTGTTGTAAAATGAGTCCAGCTTTGTCTTTTTTCTTTGTTTTCCACATGCCCACTTAGCTTATTCTTTTCTATGGGGAATTGAAGAAGCATAATGCCGTTACTAGGGAAGAATCCACTTGATCTTAGACTTGTCATCCTTCAGATCCATGATTCAACATGAATCTCTTTCTCAGTTATCTGTACTTGGAGATTTTCTTTTGTAACAGAAAACATGCTAATATGCTATTGTTATTTGTACTCTAGGAAGGATTTGGGGAACACAGATTTTAATATTGTCTTTGCCAATTAGCTATGAGACCTAGAGTTGCCACTTAACTGGTCTATAATTTTCTCACCTGTAAAATGAAAAAGTCGATATAAATGTCTAAGATCCTTTCAGTTCCAGGAATTTACAATAAGTTTACCAAATGTCATAACATACCTTTCTTTAACAAATTGACTTTAATACCAAGGTCAAAGAACACGTTTTGAAAACATTCTTCTGGGTTTGATTTTGTTCTTTTAGATAATTGAACATTGTTCATAAAATGAATTTTAATTTTGGGAATTTATTATAATTTTATCTAAGATCTTTTGAGTTACATTTAGTCTCACTAAATGTAAGCTAATGTGTTAGAGGTGATTTTGAGTGTGTTTTCTGCTGATTATGAATTTATTCATTTATTTTCCAATTGTTCTCATCATTGATTCAGACAACTTTAGAATATATATATATATATATATGTATGTGTATGTATATATATATATATATATATATGTAATGCCATTCATTCAGCTGACTTTATGACAAGTTTCTGGAGTATCAAGCAATACATATGAGCTACAAAAAGTTATGGTCTCTTGAGGGGAATAATTAGATGAAAAATAGTTGTATGATCAATTAATGTGAAAAATATATGCATTTAGGAGATTTCTAATAAATTCTAGTTATAAATACTAGTATAATACTATACTTTGATCTGGAATAATCTTTAAGGTCCCATGTATTAGTCTCAGTCCTTAGCTTGGTGCTATTAGAAAATGGTAGGGGGGCTGGGAAGGTAGCTCAGTGGTAGAGCGCTTGCCTTGCATGCATGAGACCCTGAGTTCGATTCCCCAGCACCACATAAGCAGAAAAAGAAAAAAAAGCCAGAGTGGTGCTTTGGCTCAAGTGGGAGAGCGCTAGCCTTGAGCTGAATTACTGAGGGACAGCGTCCAGGCCCAGAGTTCAGGCCCCACGACCACGACCGGACCCCCCACCCCCCCAAGAAAAAAGAAAATGGTAGAAACTTAAAAGGTGAGTCATAGTGGGAGGTTTTAGGTCACTGGGAGACATGCCCTCAAAGACAATAGTGCTATAACCAGTGTCCTCTCTTTTCCTTTGATGGAGTGAGCAGCTTGATTCCTCTCTCCCCAACACAGTCTCATTTAGTGTGCTACCTTGGCACTCTCCCAAAACAATAGAGCCACCTGATCGTGGACTTAAGCTTTTAAAAATATTAGCTAAAGTAATTTTTTTCTCTTTTTCAGTTGATTATCTCAGGTGTGTGTGTGTGTGTGTGTGTGTGTGTGTGTGTGTGTGCACATGTGTGGGCATGCAAGTCCTAGAGCTTGAATTCAGGGCCTGGGTACTGCCCCTGAACTTTTTGCTTGATATTAGCATTCTACTACTTGAGATACACCTTGCCTTCTGTATCACATTTTTTTTTCTTTTTTTTCTGTGGGTCTTGAACTCTGGGACCTAGGTGCTGTACCTGAGCTCCTCAGCTCAAGGCTAGCACTCTACCACTTGAACCACAGTGCCACTTCCGGTTTTCTGGTGGTTAGTTGGAGATAAGAGTCTCATGGACATTTCTGCCTGGGCTGGCTTTGAACCATGATCCTCAGATCTGAGGATCCTGAGTAGCTAGGATTACAGGCATGAGCCAAAGGCACCTGGCTGCTGCTGCTTCTTCTTCTTCTTCTTCTTCTTCTTCTTCTTCTTCTTCTTCTTCTTCTTTCTTCTTTCTTCTTCTTCTTCTTCTTTCTTCTTTCTTCTTCTTCTTCTTCTTCTTCTTCTTCTTCTTCTTCTTCTTCTTCTTCTTCTTCTTCTTCTTCTTCTTCTTCTTCTTCTTCTTCTTCCTTCTGCTTCTGCTTCTTCTTCTTCTTCTTCTATTCTTCTTCTTCTTCCTTCCTTCCTTCCTTCCTTCCTTCCTTTCTTTTCTTTTTTTGAGACAAAAGTCTCTCTTCCTGCCCAGACTGGCTTTGAACTGTGATCCTCAGATCTCAGCCTCCTGGGTAGCTAGGATTATAGGTTTGAGCCACCAGTGCCCTACTTCATGTTTGCTGTTTAACAACAACAGAAAATTGAATGACATAAATAAGGCATAGAGTTGTTGGTTTGAAATGATTATATACCCTACTCGCCATATATTTACAGTTATCATGTTTTAATTTTCTTCTTACATCTTACAGGTACCATATATTATATATTTGGTTGTATATAATGTTTTCAGCCACTGGAATGTAAACTTCTCAAGAGAAAAGATTTATAGTAAAATATCTGGAAGAATACATTCTAATCTGGGGAAAGTGAAGGGGACTTTAAATATTTATTCTATGTAAAACTTACTCTGTATCTATAAGGTTTTCTTCCTACTGTTTAAAAGTTTTGTATATTGAGCATGACTTTATGCATTATTCAAACAGTAAAGGAAATAAATCGATTATTTTCCATTTTTTCTGTCCTTGTGTAATTGATACATTTTCTTAACCACTATGATAACCATAAATAAACTATGTCAAATGTATAGGAAGTTTGTGAGACCTCTCTTTAGGGGAAGGAATCACTAAGCTAATATTAACACATGAATTGGAGATTGGTTAGGGAAGGAGAGTCTCATGAGAAAAAGTAATTTACAGAGACACAGAGACCTTCAATAGGGAATATTCGATGAATTACAAGTACTTTCCATATAGCAAGTGTATAGTGCAAGGAAAGGAACAATGATGTGACCCTGTAGAGGTACATGTGGGTCAGATCAGGATGTCTATGTACGCAGGATTTCATGTTACCGTACTCCGAATCTATTCCTGATTACCTTCCTTCTGATTTTTTTCTCCAAATATTTCTTTATTGAGATTAAGTGACTACATATATTTTACAATACTGTGGCATAGTTATATTTAGATAAAGTAACAAACACATTTTAACCTTCACAATGATAATTATCCATATCTTAATCTATAAAGCTTGTGAACTCTATGTATTTCAACAATAAAACTTCTGATTTTGCTTCTGATTTTGTCACTTTTCCTGTAATCAGCCACATTATAATTAGAATCTCTACATCTACTTTGATCACCCTATAGTTTATTCTGCATAATGCAGCAAATTAAAATTCCACTATATAATTTGTCTTATTTTCTTTTCTGTTGTAGTAGTGTTTTGTATTATATCTAGATACATTGAAACCAGATAATGCTGCTTTTTTGCTTTTAAAGATCAAGCATGTTTTGAAGATCTATGGGGACAAGAAGACTCTGTTATCTTTCCAGAGTTTTTTTCTTACTACTTCTATTATACTTTCATTCTCAATGCTGCAGGTTGCTTTGAATATTATTTCCTCGGAGTTTCTTTTACAATTATTGTACAACTGATCTGCTGACAAGTTCTCTTAGTTAATTTACCCCCATCTGAGGATATTTAATAGTCATTTCTAAAAGATACTTTCTCTGGATTTGGAATTTGGGGTTGAAAATTATTTTTCTTTCATCACATTAAAAATATTGTCTTACTTCCTTCTGGCTTCAATAGGACAGCTGTAGCCATTTGAATAAATGTTCCCCTCAAAGTAGTGCATCCTTTGTCTTTGGCTGCTTTCATGATTTTCCTTGTCTATCGTTTTTAGCCGTTGAATGATGATCGCTCTGAGTATAGATTTTTTTTTAAACAGTTTCTGTTTGCTGCATTTATTAATGTATGGCTTGGACTTTTCTCCAAATTTGGGCTGATTTAAACCATTATTTCCCCAATTAAAAAAAATCACTTTGTTCTTTCTCATCTCTATTTGGGACTGGGATGACAAAAACCTTAGTTCTGTTGTTATTGTCTCAGAGATTCCAGAGAAACTTTAATTTTTCAAAATTATCGATTGCAGCAGGGCAGCTGCCTCAAGCCTGTAATCCTCGCTACTCAGGAAGCTGATATCAGAGGATCACAGCCGAAACCAAAAGAACAAAAAAGCCTGTGAGATACTTATCCAGTTAACTACCCCCAAAAACCCAGAAGTAGAGGTGAAGCTCAAGTGGTAGAGCACTAGCCTTGAGCACCCAAGATCAGGGGCACAGTCCAGGCCTGGAGTTCAAGCCCCAGTACCTGCACAAACACACAAAAAAATTTATTGCTTCATTTAGTTCATTCATCTTTCTTTTGTCTTTTCTCCATTTTGTCTTTTGCTCCTTTTCGTTACTGCAACAAAACTGACAACAGAGGCTACTTATGAAGGAAAGAGAGGTTTCTTTTGACTTGTAGTTCTGGAGGTTCAGTTCCATGATTGGGTGCCTCCATTTATTGGATCTCCTAGAGGGCAGCACATCACTGCAGGAGCATGTGTCAGAAAGACTACTTACATCTCAAAGCTAGAAAGCAGAGATAGAAATGTGGGCATAGTCTCACAATCCCTTTCTAAAGTGTGCCCCCAGTGACCTTAGAATCTCTCAGTAGGTTACACATGGTTAGGGCCCACAGACATGCAAAAAAACCCAAACTTCTACATGTGGACTTATGAGGGACACTCATCCAAACCACGTGATTTACCAGATACCATAGCTTAGCAACACAGTATGCTGCAGAATTTCTGTTGTTTACTTTATGATTGTGAGGCTGATTAGGAACTATGGATAGCTCCTCTTCCCCAACACCACAAAAGAGGATCAGCTTTGGAAAAGATCAAATTAAAATATTCAAAGTATGTGTCTCCTGCATGTGTACAAATCAATTTTGCTCAGGTAGGTCAGAAGCTATGCATTATTAGACAGAAAGTTTTATTTAATTCCTAGGAAAAATATTGATAATTTTTGTTTCAACTGCAGATTGGTCAAGTTAGTTTTAGATTACAAATACCAACGTTCTGCAGGCTATGTTTTCAATGTCAGGTCTGCTTTTTTTGGTGTTTACGCATTCCTTACTCTGTGAAATATTTCTTGCAGTTTCATATTTCCTGGGGTCCTCTTTTTGGTCTTCTATCCAGAAAGTTGGATCTTTATTTACTCTACTCTGTCATACATTTCTGTGACTATCTAGACCTGGTGCATAGAAACAGGTGGAAAGATATCAGGAGGAGTTGTCTTACTGCCTTTGAACCATAGGTCTTCCCTCTGAAGAAGGAAGTTTAGGTTACTGTGTCTTCTAACGCTACTTCATATGGTTACCAAACTTTTGGATTGCTTGGGGCAGAAAAATAAGGGAATGGACAAAAATGAAGAAAAATAATATTCATGCACTCTGAATATTAGGAATTCCTTTCAATTCAAATTGACCTTCTTAAACTGTATCTGGAGAAAGATTCTTAAAATTTTTTTTTTCAAAATCAACCCTTCCAAACAACTTTATTCCTTGCATTTAATGGAGTTAGGGGAGGGGAGATCAAAAAGGCTTTTTTGGTCCTAAGAGTGAATAATAGATTGAGAAATACAAGATAAACCTGAGCCTTTGGGCTGGGAAGGTAGCTCAGCTGGTAGAATGTTTGCCTCACATACATGAGGCCCTGGGTTCGATTCCTCAACACCACATAAATGGACAAAGCTTGAAGTGGCACCGTGGCTCAAGTGGTAGAGCGCTCACCTTGAGCTGAAGAGCTGAGGGACAGCACACAGGCCCAGAGTTCAGGTCCTGCAACTGACAAAAAAAAAAAAAAACCAAACAAACGAAAACCCCCTGAGCCTAGCTGTCAGTTATAACAATAATAATATTAGTGGATCTCAGGTGGATCCCATACACTGAGTGGATGGGACACTCAGTGGATCCCATCGACTCTCACAGCCCCAGTATCTCCAAGAATAATCCAGCATGGCCATGTGGGAAATAAAGAAAACTCCTAACTGCTCTCTAAATCCTTTGTGAACTTCAGAGGGGTACCTCTAACCCAGAGATGAGAAAGTAACCTAGAATTTTGTTTGAATTATAACAGAAATGAAGTTGCTGAAATGGAACTTGGAAAAAGAGAAGGGAAATGGGGATAATAGTGATCTAACAGTTCTTCCAAGAAAAAGAAGAAAAGTTTGGTTGATCTTGAGTCAACCCTTAAGAATTTTCATGTAGGTATAAAAATAAGAACAACCACTTCAGATATAGAAGTAGCAATGGCCAGGTGCAATTTACGATGCAACTTCATCAGTTTTACTCTTTATTCTGAAAAAAACTAATGGTATACCTATAGCAAACAGATGCCATTGATTTTCCACATAATCTCAATTACAAATACTATATTCTCCCTCACAAAAGATCTTTAAATATGAAGCTGTAATCTAATCTAAGATTTTAATGAAAAAATGCAATCTAATACACTGTTGGACCCTTATGCTTTTGATCGAAGGAGTCAAAAAAGCGAATCTCTCCATTCGAAAGCAGCATACTTATCAACACTTTAGGGTCCTTGTTACTGAAGAAAAATTAGAAAATTAATTAATAAAGTCTAAGTTCATGTGTTTTTACTAATCCATATCTAGAGCTTCTTAATTCTTTAGTAGTTATAATTGATTCTGTAAGTGTCCATGACACTTTCAATGAGCAGAAGTATCTTACATTCTAGACTATGGTCCTCAGCTGTCTTAAACCTTATCTAACTACAAAAGCCCCTTAAGGAATTAGTGGTTTGCAAGTAGCTGGCAAACCTAGACAAGCTACTAAATCATATAGATGGTGAATGAGATTAGTCAGTCCAGAAATAAGGTAATAAAGTAAAATTCATCATGATATTTGGAACACCAAAGATTAAGAAGAATGAATATAGAAAGTAGGAAATCTCTTTAAGAAGAAAAACCAATATAAGTCACCCTCATCAGTTTCAGCAAGTTAACATAAAGTACAGGGTAGGTTACTTGAAAGCAGTGACACCTGTGACATCAAAAGGAGCTGCGAGTCCAGGAAACAAATTCTCTACTTGAGAGAGTTGAGCTATCTTTTCATGGACATCATCTAGTTGGTGCCATCTAAGGCCATTTGGAAGTACACTGCCTTTGTGAATATTATATGAAGTGTGAGGGCAGAAATATTCAAGACAAAATGCCAGAAGGGCTGATATAGGAAATACAATCAGCTTATATAAAATGTCTTTGAACGTAATCCAAAGACATTTAGAGATCTTTACCCACCCTACCGACAAACTTTTTTCTTTCCTAGAGAAATAGTGCCTATAGCTACATATATATTATAAAAATATATAATATATGTTGCTAATATATATATGTGTGTGTAGATGGGCATAAATCAAAGCCCACAATATACTTCAAAACCCTCAGAGTAAGTACTTCAGAGAAGAATAAACACCCAGGCATGCGCATGACAGCCCCTTCAGGAAAAGAACTGGAGGTAACACACAGCTATCTCCCATTTGTCTTTCTACTTTTCATTTTTGTGTTCTTGCTTTTGTTTTGTTTTGTACACCCCAAGCTGACAGATGCAAGGAGGAACTGTTTGACCTCAATAGGCAAGAGATAGAAAATCTGGCCTCGAAGGATCCCCTGCCAAATCTTTAAGTCCACAAAACATATTTTGAAACTTAATTATTTAGGATTAAAAAGTGCTGCCTTGATAATGGCACTGTAATGCATTTACAGTAATAACAAAAATGAAGATGCCTTGCATCTTATACCTTACTTAAAGTGCTTTAATGACTTCAATGGATTGAAACATCCCTATGAGATCAAAGGCAGATATTATTATTTCCAGTCTATATAAGAGAAAATCAAGGAAGAAAGGTTAAGTGACTTGACCAAGTCTCACTCATCAATACAGTGATGTTCTGATAACAGTAAAGGGGTTGGAAGTCCCTGCGCTGCCTAACTGGCTGCTCATTTCAGTTTCTGGAGAAACATTCTTGACACGTTATTTGTTCATAATCCATTCTGAATTTCACATTCTGGACTCACAAATTCTGGATTCCAAGCTGAATTGAGCCCTTGTTAAGATAAGCCAATGGTATTTGATTACTGTGTGATTCATTTAAAAATATAAATCTCTAGTTTGCATGTCT
>NW_012267267.1:7978473-7983724 GCF_000151885.1 Dipodomys ordii
GTTGTGTGAGTTTTGTTTAGTAGTGTGTTTTTATTTTCAGTGAATGTCTGGCACATTGCAATCCTCAAACATGTGGTTATCTTTGTTGTATTGGCATAATCAGTGACTTGTACATTCAGTAAGAACATTTGAGCAAGTTTTATCAGCAAGCAATATTTTCAGTTAATGTTTCAAAAATTATGTAAGAAGTTAAACTTGCTGAATGTAAAGATTGAACCTCAAGTCACTGTAGCTTTAGTAATTGCTTATTGTATTAGTTTAGATGCTAGCACTGCACGTGCTGTTCATATTCTGATGTTATTCAAATAAAAAGTTGAACTGCAAAAAAAAGAGAAATATAGTGGAAATCAAGTATCCAGCTGGACCAACTAATGATCAAAACTTGAAATTATTTCTGGGCCATCCTCTTATAAAACATAGATGTAAGGCTGTTGCAAACAATTGCTGTGACACTTAATTGTAGTTGGTACATTAAAGTTCATGAAACTTTAGCATCAGTTCATCTTATCTGCACATTAGAGTCTTACTGGGCTTGAGTCATTAAAAGGAGCATAAGAAACATAGTTTCATGAATACTACAAAACAAATTTCTAGGCTCTGGGAGTCTGGGTTGGGCAGGGGTGAATTTAGCTTATTGCCTTTCTTGTCAGTACATGGGAAGGTAATTTTGTTAGATGCCTGCTTCTTAAAAGAAGCCTGTTTATAGTAGCTATATATTTTCTAGGTATCAAGACATCCATTCTTTTTATGTTCTTCAAGAGAACCTAAAAAGAGAAGTGACAAATTTCTTTTAAATTAGACATTTTACACTTTCTACTAAGTCAGCACTCCTACCTGAGCACCCATTCGTTGCTTCAGTAAGTATTTACAGACTGCCTACTATGTTCTGTGGACTTTGGTAGATCAGAGGCAATATTAGCCAGTAAAACCAGTCTTATAGAATGTTATCCAGCAGGAAATAAAACCAATAAAATAAGGTTTAGTTGGTGCTGTGATAGAAGAAGGATACAATTTGTGGGGTACATAGGAAGGACTAAGAAATGAGCCAAGTACAGAGAAGATTCAAAGTGTCTCTGACTTGTGAGTAGCACTGCACAAGAGTTTCTTTTAAGATCTGTAACCTGCAAATAATGATGCTTTCACATAACATTTCAAAATCTTTTTGTGAGTGAGTACTTGGGAAAGTTTACACATTTTTTTCTCTAATTCAAATAATGGCAAGGGTCAAGTTAATATACAATTCTGATCAGATATGTAAATCAAAACAGCAATTGACTATAATGAAATGTCACTGTTACCATGCATCAACAGTTTATATATATATGCCACTTTATAAGCTGAGTTACAGACCGTTTTCCTCCACTGTTTTCAATCTGGCTGCAGATCCCTCCTTGGTTGCTTGCCTTGTAATTCTGTTTCTAAATGGTACCAAAATTTCTTATCCCTTGTGGATCCTTCTGCCCTTATGATGTGGCAATTTCATTTTTGTTAGACCCACTCATTACTCATTATGTCCTTTTTTCCAGAAAAATCACCAGAGTTTTTATTCATTTTTTGATACATAAAAGTTTACATACTTTGGGAATATTATGTGATGTTTTAATTCCCTGTAGATATTGTATATAATATTATGAATTTGATGTCTTTTTAGCTTGTGCTCATATAGTTTTTACTTTTTCCTCCCTTTTCTTGTCATTAGAAGTTTCATTTCTTAGTTTCTTTGTAAATGAAAGTATATTCTTTTGTTTCTCTCTAAAATAAAAACTTGAAAATAAACAATTGGAACTAAATCTACTGGCTATTCGCCAAACCTGCTTTATCTTTCTGGGTCATTTTCCAACAATGGTATAGTTAATAAAATGTGACCAGAAGTGTTTATTTCTCTAGTATTAGTATGATGGTTTTTTTTCCCACTAACTGTGACAAAGTATCTGAGTGAATCAACTTAAAAGAGGAAAAAGTTATTCTGACTCAGACTTTCAGATGCTTTAGTCAATGGCTAGCTGGATCCTAAAGGGCAATATATTCTAGCATTGGGGTGTTCCTATTGAACTGTACTTCCTGGACAGGACTACACTATGTGAACTGTAATACTGCACTTTCTCAAATCTAGTCTTGTCTCCCTCTTGAGAGAAGTGAGGTTATGTTCTCATATGCAAGGAAATAATGGTGATACCTCCAGTTGAATAGGTGGTTTAAGGCAGTGTTGAAGAGATACAGACATTTGGATAACATGGTTCTTACAGGCATGGCCAATACGCCAAAACATTATATTCTAAGGAGACTTACATAAGTAGAGAATCTACTCTTTGATCTAAGAGGGGCCAGAAAGGAGTAATACAAGGAGCTCAGTTCATGTTAGACTTCTATTATCACGAGACATTTTGTTATTCATATAAAGCAATAAATATGAATATAATAGGATTAATGGTCTAAAACAAAAAAATGAGGTGATTATCTTTTTTCTCAAAGCAATTTTTGTTCTGTTATACAATTACAGACTTAACCTCAGAATGAATTATCTCATAATTAATATAGAAAACACCATATATTTGTTTCTTAACCACTGCTCACCCAAGCCATCGCTATCTTTTATACTATTAGTTTGTACTTCCATGTTTGTAAATTAGCAACATTAGATTTTCTATTTTAGTAAGAGTGTCTTAGGGCATTTGAATAAAGCAATATTAAATCTTCTTTTTTTTTGTTTGTCATGGGGCCTGGGCGCTGTGCCTGAGCTCTTGAGCTCAAGGTGAGTGCTCTAACACTTAAGCCACAGTGCCACTTCTGGTTTTCTGAGTGGTTTATTAGAGATAAGAGTCTAATGGACTTTCCTGCCCAGACTGGCCTTGAATCACAATCCTCAGATCTCAGCCTCCTGAGTAGCTACTATTACAGGCATGAGCCACCAGCAACCGGCTTCTTTAAAGCAATATTGACTCAAGTGAAAGAATTAGATTCTTATTTATTGATATTATTGCTATTGATACATATATTGTAAAAATTTAATGATAGAAGTACTAAAGCATAAGAAATAAATTTATGTTTATAAATCCAATATCCTAGAAGAATCATGTTAAAAGACTAAGTCACTTCAGTCTTACCAGGAATATTCTGCTTTCTTTCTTATACAGGAGAGTAGAGTTCTTGGGCTCTTGACTATATATTATGTAGATGTTAAAATCATAATGAGGGCCTAGTGTGCCTTTATAATAAAAGACTGAGTGATGTGGAAATCATTGGCAGATGTTCTCATAACAGAGAAACAACTCAAGGGTAGGGCACCATGATTACACCTGGAGCAGTGCAATGATATCCCACTCTGTGGTGACCTAGTGACTTAAGCATCATCTGTGGACTGTTCTTACTGGGAAAGGAAACTGAAACAAGTGCCCTTATGGTAAGCTGTGCATCAGCAGCCTCTCCTCTTTACCTGTCTTCCTACCACTCCAGCCTCCCAAAAGACAAAGGATAGAGACACTTGCCCAAGGTATATGTGATGGTAGAAAATCTAAGTAAAAATAGAGGCAAAAATCTCAATTAACTCTAGCTCATTTAAGCAGGGACATGTTTGACTCTGATGTAGAGGAGCTGCTTAGATGCAAGGAGAAAAGATTCAGAGACAATGGTTGTGAGATGAGCTCTCCTAAAGCAGGAGAGAAACAAGTCCTGTTCCAACCTTGCACAGTTTGTCTGATTCGCCTGGGAATGACACTCACATTGTCAAATGCAATGATGACGTTCTAGACTTGTGTCTTAAAATGTTCTATAATGATTCAGCCCCAGTCCAGTATTAAGTAGAATTGGATAGAGCAGCTTGGCTTTCTAGTAATTGCTTAGCGACATTATTTTCCATACCTTCTTGGATGGAGTCTCGTCCCTGGCAAGGAATTTCCTAAAACAACCTGGTTTTTATTTCTTATAAATAATCCCCAGCTTCTTGGAAATAATGCCATTTATATATCCTAAAAATAATGTCATTGTATAATCTAAAATATGATTTTAATGCATTGACCACTAGTTTCTGATTATGGATGGTGGTATTGTAGAATATTCTAGATATACAATATCCATTTAGATTATTGGAGCAGTTAACAAATTACTTAGGCCATATATTTGGTTTTATGTTCATGTCAAGGTAAAAATTCATTTGAATATTTACTTTATTGTCTTTTCTACATTTGTACCTTTAACTGGAATTAAAATAAGTATAGTTATAATAATCAGTGCTTTGTGACATAAAAGATACAAGTGGCAAAGATTGCTGATGAAGTAGAATTAAGGAGCCAGTTTTTTTTTTGTGTTGTTTTTTGTTTTTCCCAGAAGGAGGCAATAGATGCAAGCAGGCTGATGATCCTCATTAAAAACGCATTAACTTGGTCAGAGGCTTCTCATATTTAGCATTTTATTTAATGAAGACCAGAATTTTAAAGCATTTTTTATGCTAAGTGAATGAATCAGGAACCTAAGCCATGAGAAAAGTAAGATTATCCAGGGCCCTATTTAGTTAAGTATGAAACTGGTTGTGAGAGGAGACTTGAACTCGAGGCTTTGTGTTCTGGTAAGTAGCATCCATAGGGTATTTTATCTCTGATTAAATAAGTAACAGAACAAACAAGAAAGGTCTAGTGATTTACTGAATCTTAGATTAAAATAAAAAAAGAAGGAAAGTGAGATGAAGGAAATAAA
This sequence comes from Dipodomys ordii, assembly GCF_000151885.1. Taxonomy (NCBI): domain Eukaryota; kingdom Metazoa; phylum Chordata; class Mammalia; order Rodentia; family Heteromyidae; genus Dipodomys; species Dipodomys ordii. The sequence goes on from NW_012267267.1 coordinate 7,983,163, forward strand.
CTGTTGAAATTATTAACAAATAAAACTTGATTGTGACATTTCTGAAATGTCCTCTAGAAGTCAGGGAAACATGAAATCTAATCAAGGATAAGGTCAAATGGACCACATAAAGTATAATAAACAGTGATCTTCTTTGCTGCAGTACAATATTAACCTTTCCAAGTTCTGCTCATTAGACTTTATGTGGATATGAACTCTTTAAAAAAATAAGCAGCTTGCTCTAAATGGTGTGTAAATATTTTCATTCCCCATTCTTTTGTCCTGTGGTGTCTGGAAATGGAACGGAATGCATTATTCTGGGCTTTCATTTGTGCAGCCAAGAAGTGTTAGAAGGAGGTTGGGTTGTCATCAATTACCTCTACTTTTCTTTCTCAAAAGCAAGGAGAGAAGCAGGGAAGGAAGGTATTACATTACTCTAGTCCCAGCTCCTGGAGGGAGGAGTATCCATCATTTTTTTTTTTTAATTGTGAAAATACTGTACAGAGGGGTTACAATTACATGGGCAAGATAATGAGTACATTTCTTATCAAGCATTGTTGCCTCCTCCTTTGTTTCCCCTTCC
>NW_012267267.1:7983774-7984420 GCF_000151885.1 Dipodomys ordii
AGGCTAGGTTCTGGGTAGAGTTGAGGCCTTTCAACAATCAGTAGCTTTTTCCTGGGGCTATTTTGTGAATGAAACTCACAGAGCCTAGCCTGGAGCCGTTCTCAGGGTTTCTGTTTTTCAATTGATTGTTGAGGCTGCTAGAGGGAGGGGCAGCCTCTGGCTCTGGTTACCCAGTGAGGAAAGCCACTCAAATGGCTGGTGCCTGAGCTGGGTGACTTTTCACTGGATGGAGCCGAGTCTGGCAGGTCACTTCGCCGTTAAGTTCTTGTGACCTGCTAAATGACTCGCTTTATTCCAAGGCCTGAGTTGGAGCTGGCAGCTCCTCCGAGCTTTGTCGGTATCCAAGATGGAGATCACCGGTGCTGGGGGGGGAGGGGTGGCCTTCCCTCCTCTGCTCCCTGAGAAGGAGTGAGGACTTTGGGCTTCTACTCACGTCGAGTCTTGGATCCTGGGTCGTCTCTGGTCTGCACACTGCAGGATGAAGATGTCCGCTCCTTGTTGGTTCTTGCTGGTGTTGAGTAGAATCCTCTCACCCGCTGCGTCTGGCTCCTTCGTCCCGGACTCTCTGTGTGAGCGCTCAGTAATGGCCCTGGCTGCATTCTCTGCCGTGACCCTGCCGCCGCAGCCGCCGCTGCTGCTGGCAAGC
>NW_012267267.1:7985946-7988199 GCF_000151885.1 Dipodomys ordii
CCCCTCCTCATGTCCATCTCTACCCCCCCCTGCACCCTCCCCCCGCGGCCAAAAAAAATAACTATTTGTACATCTCATTGTTGCAATGGGTCCACCTGTATCTCTATTTATCATTTGAATCTAGGAGTTCTGGGTTGTAGTGTCTTACATCTATTGGGTGTCCACACAAAGTTTGGCATCAACATGGTAATCTCCTGGGAATGGGGGCCAGGGTTGCTTAAGGAAGAATGAAGCTGTCCAGGATGGAAAAGCAAAGAGGGAACTTTGCCCTTCACTAATCTTTTCCACACATGGAAGAATTTGCTATCACAAACTACTACTCTTGACCTAATTATATCTGGCATACCTGTTAGGAAGAGTATAGTTTAGTACAATACAGTTACATTTCACACCTTACCATCAATTGCTCATCATTTTGGGTTGTTCTGTGTATTAGATTTCAAACTGGGAAATCTCTTCTTTTTTTATAAAATTATACATAAATATATTATTGTTACTGTAGAGATGATCTACAGAGGGGTTAAAGGAGTCAGGTAATAAATATGATTCTTTTTGAACCATGTGTCCCTTTCCTTGCTCTCTCCCAGTTTTCTCTCCTGTTCCTACCCACAAGATGTACAGTTCATTTTCCACTTAGGATCTAGTGAGTACCATTGTTGTATTTGTTCACCTTTTTTTCCATTTTGTCTGTGCTCATCTTACCTTCTCAAAGACAACTAAACTAACAAACAAGATAAATGATAAGACAGTAAAAACAGCAACAAAAAATCTTGCTTCCTTTTCTTGGAGTTCATTTTATAAGGTATTATTTTATATGATTGTATGGACATAAAAGCTACTGTGCTTTTGTGATCTGCTCCTGTGCATATCCTTTGGCCTCACTGTATGGATGCCTAGACACCTCTATAATTTGTGTGTATACTTGAGGCTTTGTAGGCACATTCTAGTTACCACAAATGAAGGAAACTATGCAACATATGTTTCTTTGGATCTGGCTTACTTCTCTTAATATAATTTGGAAATCTTTTCTTGGCCACAGTCTCTTCCTGCTCCTCCCCATTCCTCCCAGTTCCTTACTTCTCAATCTTGATCTAGTCATTTTAATTACTAGAGAATGAGCCTCTTGCTTTTGTAAAATAACCAGTTTTAAGTTTCTAGAGCTCACACTCTAGTAAGACTGGTAAAACAAGGGAGCAGAAAATGACAAGACTATGCAACAAAAGTTTTGTTTGAGAATGTTACTTACTGATATTATTAGTTTTGGCAATGGGATTTTTCTTAACCATGTGAAGTACAAGTATGGATTTGAGACTACATAGAAGAAGCCTAAGAGGTATTAGTTTTCTACTTTTTTGAAAAAATATGTTTTTTACTGTAAAAATACTGTACAGAGGGGTTACAGTTACATGAGCAAGGTCATAAGTACATTTCCTATCAAGCATTGTTACCTCCTCCTTTGTTTTTCCTCTACCCTCCCTTCCCTCCCACCTCCACAACTACACTCCCTCTCCCCCCCCTACATTGTAAAGTTTGTTTTTCAATGTACTGTCTTGTACATTTCATTGTTTCAATGGGTCAACCTGTATCCCTATTTAATCATTTTGTTTTTCCCTTTCCCTTTCCCTCCCCAATCTAGAGAAGTGTATACACATGATGGAGGGCACTGACAGCAAACACAGTGAAAATGGGTTACCGTAAGGGAGGAACATACAAAGAAACAAAAAAAATCACATGGTACATTATAAATACCTTAAGAACAATAGCAAAAAGGAAAAAAAAACCACGTGTGTCCCTATCTTGGGGTTCATTTTGCTTAACTTCATCTTATATGGTCATATGTACATAGCTTTTGACCTTTTCTGCTTGTCCCAGACATATACTAGTTATTGCAAATAAGGGAAACCTTAGGACCTATGTTTCTTTGGGACTGGCTTACTTCACTTAATATAATTTTTTCCAAGTCTTTCCATTTCTGATGGAGGCATTGAATTCATATATATATATATATATATATAAAATCACATTTTCTTGCTCCATTCATCTACTGAGGGGCATCTGGGTTGGTTCCATATCTTAGCTATGGTAAATAATGCTGCAATAAACATTGTTGTGCTGGTAGCTTTCGTGTGGTTTTGTTTGTAAACATTTGGGTAAATGCCCAAGAGTGGGATTGCTGGGTCATAGGGGAGTTCTATGTGGAGTCTTTTGAGGAACCTCCATACTGCTTTCCAAAGTGGTTGAACAAGTTTACAT
>NW_012267267.1:7993539-8021852 GCF_000151885.1 Dipodomys ordii
ACTCTAAAACTGCTTTCTATGCGAGAGCTTGTTCAGATTCCAGCTTCTCCTCCGCCATCTTCCCGGAACTCCTCTCAACATGGGTCTGTTAAGTTGGTGTAACTCATCGTGGTTTAGTTTTGGCATTCTTCCAGAATGTCAAACTTATTAGCAGAAAGCTTTGAGAAGTATTCCCTTATAATGTTCTGAATCTTGGTTGTTTCTGTGGTCATGTTTCAATACTCATCTCTGAGTTTGTTTATTTGGGTGTGTTCTCTTCTTTTTCTGATAACATTTGCTAAAGCTCTGTCAATTTTGTTAATTTTTTTTCAAAGAATCAACTCTTTGTTTTGTTGACTCTTTCTACTTTTTTGCATTCTAATTAATTTAATTCTGATTTAATTTTAATTATTTCTTTCTGTCTACTGGATTGGGATTTGGCTTGCTGCTCTTTTTCAAGGAGGTTCAGATGTCTCATTAAATTGTTGGTTTCAGATCTCTCCAATTTGTTGATGTAGGAACGCAGAGCTATGAACTTGCCTCTGAGTACTGTGTTCCAGAGAAGCTGGTAATTTGTGCGTAATTAGTGAGAAAAACATGTATTCTGATGCTGCTGGGTGAAATATTCAGTAGATGTCTGTTAAATCTAGTTGATCTATGCAGTTGTTTAGATCTGCAGTTTCTCTGTTGAATTTTTGCTGGGTTGATCTATGTAGTGGGGATAGTGGTATATTAAAGTCCCCAATGATTAATATCTTTGGGTCTATGTGAGATTTGAGGGAAAGTAGTGTTTCTTGGATGAATTTGGGTGCTCTGTTGTTTGGTGAATAGATATTTAGAATTTTAATATCCTCCTGAAGAATAGATTCCTTAATTAGTATGTAGAGACCTTCTTTATTTCTTCTCATTAATTTTAATTTGAAGTCTATTTTATCTGGTATTAGGATTGCAACTCCTGCCTGTTTATGTGGGCCATTTTTTTGGGTAGATTTTCTTCCAGCTTTTCATTTTCAGAATTTTTTTTTTTGTCGGTTGTGGGGCTTGAGCTCTGGGCCTGGGTGCCTTCCCTGCACTCTTCAGCTCAAGGTGAGTGCTCTACCGCTTGAGCCACAGCACCACTTCCAGTTTTCTAGTGGTAGAAGACTATGTGTAGGACATCTTTAAGTATCTTTTATAGGGCTGGTTTGGTGGAGATCTATTGTTTCAATTTTTCTTTGCTATGGAAGGTTTTTATTCTTGGGTGATAATTTTTGTAGGGTGTGGCATACATCATTCCAAGCTTTTCTAGCTTTAATTTTCTCTGCTGAGAAATCTGAGGTTATTGTAATTGGTTTCCCTTTATAAGTCTTGTTCTTTTCTCCTTGACAGCTTCAAGGATGCTTTCCTTGGTCTGAATTGATCCTGTGTGGATTATAATGTGACAGTGGGATGTCCTGTTCTGGTCTGGTCTATTTGGGATTGTAAAAGCTACTTGTACCTGAATAAGCCTATCTTTTTGCATGTTTGGGAAGTTCTCTGGTAGGATCCTGTTAAATAAATTTCCAAGACCATTAACTTCTGTCTCTAGGTGCTCCTCTATACTTATTATCCTCAGATTAGGCCTTCTGATGATGTCTCCAAATGTTGAATACCTCAATCAGATTTCTTGCATTTGTCTTGGATTGTTGTATGTTCTTTCTCTATAATATCTATGTTGTCTTCAAACCCAGAGATTTGATCTTCTGCGTGGTCTAACCTACTGTCAAGACTTTTTATTTTATTTATTTATTTTTTATTTCTTTTCCTTCTAGTTGGCTGGCTTTGATGGCTTCAAATTCTTTGTTGGAGTTTTGTTTTAGATCTTGTATGGACTTCTTTACTTCCTTAATTTGATGTTCAGTGTTTATTCTCAAATTCCTTAGTTGATTGGTTATGGTTTCATTGGACTCCTTTCCTTTTGATGAGCTCCATTCAGCTTTCCCTTTGTGGTCTCCCTGGATTCCTTCAGCTGTCTGTTTATGGATTCCATGAATGTCTCTATTGATCTTTGTCTATTCTCATTCCACTCTCACAATTCCTGTATTACTCTTTGATTAGCTTCCTCATGCTCACACAATTCCTGTATTTCTCTTTGTTCCCAACCTGCTCATGCAATACCTGTATTAATCTTTGATTAGCTTCCTCAAGCTCATGAGATTTCTGTATTAATTTTTGGTTAGCCTCATCGTGCTTGCGAAGTTCCTGTATTAATCTTTGGTTTGCTTCCTCTCACTTCCTATCACGCTTATACTGAGTCCTTTGCAGGCTTTCAATCTTTTCATTCACCATGTTTACCAGTAGTGTTTGTAGAGCTTTTTTGGAACTCTCCTCTGGGTTATTCACTAACTATTCTGTCACCTGATAATTGTGAGTGGGAGTTGAGATACTTGGACTTGCAAATTTCTTGTTTTTCTCTTGCTTATTCTGCCCATTTGGTATGAAAGTAACACCAAGTTCATGCTAGAGCACTATTTTAAGGCAAGCATCACCCAGAGTTCTGTAGTTGCACAGTCAAAATGGCTGCAGAGTCAATCTAGTTCAACAGATCTATTCAACATCAAAAAACTCTGGATTAATGGGCTAAGAACATCAAAGAGGGACTCATCAGACCAGAAATTAATAGGTTTGGGGATAATTGTGGGGGAAAATAGAATTAGAGGGATGTAGAAAGGTAAAAGGAAAGAGTGAATTTAACCAAGTCCTAATGTCAGAGAGGTAAATGGACAGGACAGAATAAAAGGAGAGAGATAAACAAAAATAAAATGCAAAATAAAAATTTGAATTTTAAAAATGAAACACTTAATAATTATGCAAGTATAAAGAAATAATACTGATAGAAGAACAGGATAGGATGAGAGGAGGAGAGAGATAAAAAGGAAAAATGAAAAAATAAAAATGAAGAAATTTAAATATAGAACACTTAAAAATTATATAGGTATAAATAAATGCTACTACTATAAAAGAAGTTAAGCCTAAGAGGTTGTGAATTGAGTAATCAATTTCTGAATTAAGTATGTACACAAGGAAGGATATATATCTGGGGATGAGTAGAACAGCAATTGTCACACAAATACACACACACACACACACACACACACACACACACATACACCCACACCTAAAATAAAAACTATGAAAGAAAAAGTAGAAAACAGTTTAAAATTTTTTTTTAAATTAGGTAGAAAAATGAATTATTTAATTTTTTTTGATGGGGGGAGGGAGATCTTGCATCTTCCCTGTGTCTGTAACCAGTCTCTTGGGGAAGTCTCTGGTTTGCTTGTGGTGTTTGGTTTTCCTGTGCCTTGATTGGTTTCTTAAGTCAGTTTGTTTGAATAGGCAGAAAAATGCTCTGCCTTACCCAGGAGTTTGTGATCCACCTCCCAAGCTAGTTTAGTGGGAGGGAGATCTGCTTTGAGTATCACAAAAGAGGGAGATGTCTGTGTCCTCTAGCTTGGAGTTGCTGTGATAAGGCTAGGTTCTGGGTAGGGTTGAGGCCTATCAGCAATCAGTAGTTTTTCCCTGAGGGGCTAGCTCCAGAGACACTCACAGAGCCCAGCCTGGAGCCATTCTCAGGATTTATGTTTACTGCGTTTCAATTGTTTGTCTCTTACCCCTTCTGCTGCTGGGTGTACTGCCTAGGCTGTAGTGAGGATGGGTAGCCTCTGTCTCTGTTTACCCAGTGAAGGAAGTCACTCCTCCAGGGGATGAGAATCCTCTGCCTGTGCGGGGTGACTTTCCTCTGGGTGGAGCTGAGCTCAGCAGGTCAGGTCAGGTTCCTGTGACCTGGTGAATGGCTCCTATTGTTTTCTCCCAAGGTCTGGGTTGGAGCTAGCTGCTCTGGCAGGGCCTTTGATACTGATATCAAAGATGGACTTCTTCTCTGGTGGCGGGGGAGGGGCTCAATGGGGGGCAATAGTAAAAGTCACCAAACATGCACAGAATAAAATGCCAAAATATGAATGAGCTTTTTCTGGCAAGAGAAAAGAGCATATCCTTCAGGCCAGAAAGTGGATTAGAAGTGATCATTATATTGATAAATATCTCATTTCTCTTTCTGTTCAGATTGGACCAGGTTAAATATAGCCAAAAGTGCTAGAAAAAAATCGATATATGGAGAGATGGCAAACATTAACATACTAAGTGCTAGCTGGGGCCATGATTCATTAGTAGAACATGTAGTTTGAATGTACAATTTGGATTTGAACCCCAACATCAAAACAAGCAGACAAACAGAAAAAAAGATGGATGAGAAAACAAAAGATCTAGCAGTAGGAAACTGTGTTAACTGTTGTCTTAGTCTGTTTCTGTTAGTACAGCAACATACCCAAGTCTGGGTGTTTTATAAAGAAGAGAGATTTATTCAGCTCACAGCTCGATAGCCTGAAAGTGCAAAGGACCTGTCACTGTCTCGCAGCTGTGTAACATCATGGTAGATAGTGTTATGGAGGATGCATGAGTAATAGTAGATCTCTTATGATGAGACAAGAAGTGAAAGGGAAGGCTTGGTTTTATTCATTTTTTACTGCAATCTACTCTCATGAGAATGGCTTAATCTTCCAAACTACTTATATCTTCCAAAGACCTCACACAAGACTCTACCTCTTGAAAGTCCTATCACTTCTTAATATTAGTACACCGGGACCAAAATTCTAATAAGGAAAAGAAGATAGGGAGAGATTAAATCACAGAGTTAGGAAAAGGTCTGAATTCACGGTCTACATATTTAATCCTAGAATACCATTTCCCAAGCTGGAGTCAAGTTCATGTGTAATACAAAGCCTGGTACCCATGACATACCAGCAGGAGCTCTTACTATATCCTTGTTTGCTAATTGGAAATCAAAGACTTTGAAGTAGTCAATAACTCACCTAAACAATAACTTGGCTATTAAAAATGAGATGGAAGAGATGTGAATCCAAAATATGGTTGTAATAACTTTACTATTAAACGAGAGGGCAAAGATTTGAATCCACATGTGGTTGGATTCAAGGTATGTGCTGTTGTTTGTTTTGCTTTGTTTTACTCCAAGGAAATATGTCAACTTTGATGTGGTCTTATGAAAGAAAACAACTATACCTGCGCAGCTCTAGGGCATTGGTATATATGTAGTGTAGCACATACATTGGTATTTATAAGGATAATTCAACACCAACAAAAAGAATAAATTACTGTGCCCATTCTGAGAATGGCTGTAAGAATATAATAGTTTTCTAAAAATAAGATTTTTATCAAACTCATTAAATAGAGTCAGTTATTGATAATACAGAAGGTAAGCTTCAGTTACATGGAAAAGTGATTTATGATGCACAGCTCATTTCTGAGCAGTGCCAGTTAAATGAAATGTGGCCATATATAGTAAGAGGGAGAGTGAATGCAATAACTTTGAATATTCAGCTACAAAATGGACCTCAACACTCTTAGTTCAATTTCCTGTATATCATCAGAAATACAGAATTTCAGGAACTCATGAAATAAATTGTGCTAAAAAATATTGCCCACAAAATGTATTCTATTTTGCAAAAGGTGTACATGTTAGTTATCTTTCCATCAGTGTAAAACATACTGGAGAATATCAACTTATAAAAAAGAAAATAAATATATAATTGAATTCACTATTTTAATGACTTCAGTCCATGACAAGTTAGAGTGTGGTGTTGGACCCATGACATCACATCAGGGCAGGTGGATAGAGAAGAACTGCTTACCTGATGGCAGGAAAGCAAAAGAGAGAGGATGAGTAAAGATTCCACAATATTTTCCAAAGGCACAACTCCCGTGATCTGAACGCCTCCTTCTCCATTTAAGAGGCTCCACCACTTACCATTTCTACATTTTCCTATCAGGGTTGAGCTGTGGACCATGTCTTGAACATGTGCACCTGTGGGGAATGTTGAAGATCCAGTGTATAGCAGCCTATACACCCCCTCACTGGTTATACCTTCTCTGTATAGTTATGTTCAAATATTGATTTATTTATTAATCATGTACTCTTCTTTAGGTTGCTCTTGTCCAGGAAGAGAGACTAGTGATGGTAGATGAAATATTATTATTTAAAAAACCTTCTTTACTTATAAAAACCCATGAAATATTAGCAAATGTAGATGCTGTTGTGAATTCACATTCTCCAGCCTATTTTGGACTATCAGCACTGGTTGGGGAAAATATTTTATATTTCGGTGTTCATGTTACATTTTGTCTTACAAAATGTCCAAATCAACCTATTCCAATTATTCGATCCATAATTCTGTGATGTCTGATTTCAGTGGTTTTTTTCTTCTGAGTTCCTTCTGCTTAGTTTCTGTATTGCTAGATTATACAGAAAATTGAAAGTGTTCAGGTAACAGTTTAGTGAATTAAATGAAGCCCAGACTACCTGAGCTTAAATAACTAGCTTGTTATTTACCATCTGTGAAAGCTGAGCAGTCCTCCAAATTGTGTAAAAATTCTTTTTCTTTCTATGTAGAATGGGCACACATTGGCACCTACCTCATGGGATTGCCTATGGGATTAAACTATGCAAAATTTTCTCCGTGGCAACTAGCAAACTGCCAAATAATGTTTGTTATTGTTATTAACAATGTTATATTTTTGTCATCATCATGATCATGATCATGATCATGATCATCATGATCATCATCTTCATAATTTGCTGTTCCTGGGGCTTGAACTCAGGGCCTGGGCACTGTTCTTGAGCCTTTTTGTGCTCAAGACTAGTGCTCTACCACTTGAGCCACAGTGCCATTACTTGCCTTTTCTTTTTTATTGTGAAAATACCATACAGAGGGGTTACAATTACATGGGCAAGGTAATGAGTACATTTCTTATCGAGCATTGTTGCCTCCTCCTTTGTTTCCCCTTCCCATCCCTTCCCATCTTCTCCCCCCCCCCCTCCCCCCCTGCTTCCTCATCTCCCCCTCCCCCTCCCCCCCCCCCGACCTGGCGCCAAATTTGTAAAGCTCGTTTTTCCACATAAAGTCTTGTACATCTCATTGTTGCGATGTGCCCACCAGTATCCCTATTTAAACAATTTGTTTTTTCTCCTTCCCCTCCACAAAGTATACCAACATCAAATACAGTGAAAACAGGGGTTATATCGTGGGGGAGGGGCATACAAAGCAACAAAGAAGTCATCTTATAAATGTTTAGAAACAATCGCAAGAAAGAAAAACACTTGCTATTTCTGAGTAGTTTACTGGAGTTAAGAATCTCATGGACTTACTTGCTGGGACTGGCTTCTAACCATGATCCTCAGATCTTAAGCCTCCTGAATAGCTAGAATTACAGCACCTGGCAACATAATTATTTATTAATGTATTTTAAGTGCTGAGTGTTTCCAAATATCTACCTTGTATTCAAATTTATTTTCTGCTATTCAGACCCACATCACTGTCACCTTTAGCTATCCACAGACCACCTGCTTAATTCTGCTAGTTTTACTCATGACATGGGCCAAACTCTGGAGAGAGTAATTCTGAGATTTGCCTAATGGAATGTGAACAGACTCCTTAATATTCCAGTCACTTTCAGTTATTAGAACAGTCTTGTTTCAATATTTAATATCTGTGTTGTACATTTTAGAATTCTGTTTCAAATTCCATTCAAGGTGCTCCTTTCTTTTCAAAACCTATCTTGAAGCAGTTAGCATATTTAGGAATTTGAGGCAGAATTTCTCCCAGCCACCTTTATCTTTTCATTACTAATATCTCTTTTAGGTTCAGGTGGAGAAGAAGAGGGAAAAGGCAAAACTCATATTTTGTTCTTGTTTTTGTTATTTTGTTTTTATATTGGTCCTGGGGTTTGAACTCAGGGCTTGGGCACTGTACCTAGATTTTTGTTTTTGTTTTCCCAAACCTATCCTTCTATCACTTAAGCCACAGCTCCACTTCTGGATATTGGTGATCAATGGGAGAAAAGAGTCTTATGGGCTTTCCTATCCTGTCTGGCTTCATACCATGATCCTCAAATCTCAGCCTCCTGGGTAGCTAGGATTCCAGGTGTGAATCAATGACACCTGGCTAAATTCCATCTGTTTGAACTGATTGTGGAAGCAGTAATTGGTTAATGAATGCTAAATCTGTAACTAGCACTGGCCATTTCTTTCATGGGCTGAAGGAGAGTCTTGGTCAGATTTCCTGCTAATTCCCTACTCAGAAGATTGAGTTCTAGTTTGGGTACCTTTGTCATCCTTAGTTCCTGCCTTTCCTGTAGCATCTCTGGAGAACAAAATCCCATATGGGATACCCCAATGTAATTGACTAAATTGTCAGTACTGGAGATCTAGGGCAATTATTATTTTCTCATTCTCGTTTTATATCTCAGTACTTAACATAACATTTACAAAACTGTAGGTATTCAATAAATATTTGTTGATTGACTTTGCATAAATAAAAAGTCAAATGTAACACTAAGAAAAAATCTGATCTTAAGTTCTACTGTATAACACACACACACACACACACACACACACACACACACAGAAAACAAATCCTAAAAATATGCACTTAGGGAAATTTTATCATCATCTTAATACTTGACTATATCCCAAGTTCTTAAATTGGTCCCTTTGATACCATTGTGTTTATTGTGAGGATTTCTATACTTTTATGCTGTGGTTTAACTTTCTATTTATTAGTTAAGTAATTACCTACTAGAAACTTTGGGAATACATATAAAACACTGCTGCAATTTACAGAAGGGTCTGCTGAAACATAGTGGCCATGAAATGATCTCAAATTTACTTAGAATTATTATAAGGTGCAGATGAATAATTTTTTTGCTTTTTATCATTCTTTTCTAAATCACATTTCTTTTGCACTTAAGCAATACTTTAGTTTTCTATGCATTTTAATATGCCAGATTTCTTTCCTATCATTGAAAAGTTCTTTACTGAAAGCTGTATTCAAGGGAAGATTGAAATCCAAATTTAGTCTGTCAGACAAATGTGAAACATTCTGAATGCTGTGTATTATAATTCCTTGGAAAATTTTGGAACTTCCTCCTGCTTTGTGAATGGATTTATCTGAGAAATCAGCCAAGAGCCATCTTTAGTTAAGATTTCTAGATATGAGGAAATCCTTATACATCTTTATTAAAAATATGAACAAGCTAATGAAATTACTGTTCCAATACATTTCAAAAATGTTTAGGAGAGGAAAAAGGTATAAATCTCTTTATAAAGCTGTGTTCCAAAAATGTCTGGAAGTTTACAGATTGTTAAAGAAATAGCTCACACACTCAGCTTGCATAATAGTGTGGCTATTTCAGGTACTTATGGGAACCTTAGTCAAGTTACCAGGCAACCTTTTCCTCATGAAGAAAGGATAATTGTGTCCTAGGACTCCATGCATAGTGGGGCTGTAATTTTTATATGCTTTCATATAATCTTGTTTATCAACAGAGAAGACAACATTATGGAAACCAGAAGCAAACAGTCATAAGAGGTGAAAGCAAATTTATAACCTCAGGTCGGTTATTAATACTAACAGTAATGCTTATCATAGTACTGATACTGTTAACAAAAACAATCATAAAACTTTATAAATAACTCTGTCTTAGACCATTTGGGCTGTTGTAACAAAATGCCATAGATTTCTGGACTTAAACAACAAGCATTTGTTTCTCACAGTTTCGAGGGCTAGGAAGTCAAGATGAACACACTAGCAGATTGAAGGTCTGGTGACGGTCTAGTGGCTGGTATTCTCCCTTTATTGTCACATGGTGACATTACCTGATCATTTCCCAAGAGCCTAATTACCTACCTCTCAAATTCAACATAATGGAAATTCAGTGTCAACATAGGAAATTCAGAAGGCCACAGTTAGTCCATAATAAATGCTAGAGTTTAGAAACTGCCTCTGTTTGAATTAATGTCTTTTGGGAGATAATATTCTCATCATATTCATCATAGAGACAAGGAAATTAAAGTCAATGAGCCATGGATGGCCAAACAAGAATTGTTTAAAGAACCTGTAAATTGTTGTATTCAGCCTTTTTGATTCTAGAACATCACTCTTTTTTTTTTTCAAATGAAACTAACTTGCTGGTGAGAGGATGCAGATATAGATTTATCATAGATTCAAGAATGTACAAACAATTTAAGGTTACATCCCAATGTCTTTGGAGAGACTCTACCAAATGTTAGGGGCTCATACAACATTTTGTGATTTAGAATATTTTAAAATAATGATCACATATTAATTATATAAAGAAATGGGTTTCATTGTGACCTTTTAAAATTGCCTATTACGTGCTTTGCCCATATTCATCCCTATTTGCAATATTTTAGGGATAAAAATTTTTAAAAGTCGGTGTTATGCCCTCTTGTATTGGATTGGCATTCACTAATTCTGGGTAGTTTTGTGATCTGTCTTAATTAGGAAGGTGATTTGCAATACATTTAGTTGAGTTGGAGTTACATGGTTTATAGTCACTCTTCTGTATGCGTAAAGTCATGGCTAGCTATACCGACATAGGAGTGCTTTACAGGAACATTACTGTTCCTCAGAGTGTTGTCTAAACAAGGGCAGGGGCGAGGGGAAGACATAAAGGTGTCACAATCGCAAGAAAGAAAAACCATTTGAGTCCTTATCTTGGGGTTCATTTCACCTAACATCATCTTATCTGACCATTTCTGCTTGTCTCAGACATATACTAGTTATTGCAAATAAGGGAAACCATGGGACCTATGTTTCTTTGGGCCTGCCTTACTTCACTTAATATAATTTTCTCCAAGTCTTTCCATTTCCTAACAAATGGGGCAATGTCATTCTTTCTGATGTCATTCCTCTGCATGGAATTTTCACAATAAAATAAAGGGGGAAAAAGGTGTCACATAGGCACTTATTTCAGAATGTCAATTCATGGATTAGCTTCGGCTCCTAATGTGTGTGGGTAGAGGAGGAGAACATAATTAGAAATGTTTAAAACCAGAAGCTTAATTTGTTGAAAAATTTATCCAAATATCAGATGAGTCAGAAGTAAGTAGAGAAATGGTTTATCAAAAACAAGTCAAAACAGTTCTCTTCTTGGAGCCTTTAGGAAATATGACAATTGTTGACTTGTACACATTATCAATGAATTATTATTATTATTTTTCCAGTCCTGGCGCTTGAACTCAGGGCTTGTGCACGGTCCCTGAGCTTCTTTCATTCAAGGCTAGCACTCTACCACTTGTGCCACAGCGCCATGTCTGCCTTTTTCTGTTTATATGTTACTGAGGAATCAAACCCAGGGCTTCATGTATGCAAGGCACTCCACCACTAAGCCACATTCCCAGTCCAATGAAGAATTATTAACCTGAAAGGTAACTTAATAAATTTAATTACTATAAATGCTATTTTTCAGATTTTAGGTTTTTGACATTGCTGCTTACTACACTTTGTAATTTGTTTTTTAACTTTAAAATGAATTCCCTTATATCTAGTTTTACATTTATAATTTACGTTCTTTTGAAGGGGAGTTGATACTGAGGTTTCAACACAAGGCTTTGTGCTTGTTAGACAGACACTCTGGCTCTTGTGGCATTGGTTATTTTTAAGATAGGGTCTCCATTTTTTGCCCAAGACTAGCCTGGACTGTAATTCTGCTGTATATGCTTCTTGCTGTAGTTGAAATGCCAAACACAGACTACCACATCCATCTGTCGAGGTGTAACATTGTACTTGGACTCTGGTACCCATTCCAAACAAAGTACTTGCATTCTATGTTAAGACGATTTTATCTCCTCCTTCAATATTTGTATTTTGAAACACTGGCCAACTAAGGTACCACAAATTGATTGTTTGAGATCCATGGAAGTGGTCTGATCATTTGTAGATGAGGCTGCCTCCCTAGGCTCTCTAGGGAATAGTGCTACAGGGCAAAGTTTTATGGAACACATACAGATCCACAGTATTTCATCCAAAAATAGAACCAGAAGATCAAGATCACAAAAGATGAGAAGCAGAAACAAGAAGGACACTAGAACAAACACTAAATGCAGATCCTTTTTAGGTACAGGATGGTATTGTCTTCCTGGCTTTGCTCTGTGAATCCTCTCAATCTTTCCTTGTTTAATATTTTTTTGTTCTTACATGCATTTGACTGAAAGTGGTCCTCCATAAGCTTGACAAGAGCTCAAAAATCCAAGAGGTTGACAAGGCTCATTAATGAATCTAAAGACCAATTACAGAAGGAAGATTGAATGGACTCAATTGGAATGAGCTATATCCAAACTAGAAGGATCACATGGCATAGTCAAGACTAAAGGGTCCTCATGCTTGTGTGGTGAGTTGTTTCCCAAGAAACCAGTTATGGACGAGTTCATCCTCAAATAGCCATTCAGTCATCATCAGAGCTCATCAGATGCAAGGCCAGTAATATTGCAGGTTCCAGTCCTAATTTTACTCCATTTCTTGCCCTTTGTTTCTTTTATTATTTTGACTAATATGGTTCTATGCTCATTTTCTTTTTTTGTACATTTTTTAATTGTAAAAATGCTGTACAGAGGGGTTACAGTAACGTGAGCAAGGTAACCAATACATTTCCTATTGAGCATTGTTGTCTCCTCCTTTTTTTCCCTCTACCATTCCTTCCCTCCTTCCCTCCCACCTCCACAACTAACCCCTCCTCTGTGCTCATTTTCATATGCTTGGATATATGAAAATAAATTGAGACAAGGGAGCTAAATTTCTGCTGGTGTAAGAAATAGCTGGAAGTTTGACTTTCCTACTGGGGTTTTATTGCCTGTTTAAGATATATTGTATTTACTTCAAAACCCTAAATAACAGCTCAATAAATAAGTACTAATATCGCACTTTAGGCATTTTAATTAAGCATCTTTAGCTTTCACTACTGCAATATTCAAATTATACAAGACCCAATGAGCCTTTCGTTTGCAAAGCTGGAAGACCTCCAATAATGTAAGCAACATTTCAACAGGATTTAATTTTCACACAGACTCTAGGTAAGTAAGAATTATTATTACTAATATCTGAAAATAATCACAGATTTGCTATACCTTTAATCTCTTTTCATCATTTTAATTGTTAAAAAACAGTTATTTCCAAGTGTGAGATTTAGTTTGTTATTTACTTACAGCTAGTTATGCGAGTATTTCATGCCATACCATCAGAGGAGACCACAAATTACAGACGTCATGGTATACTACATGGCAAACACTTTGGGTTTATTTGTTTGTTTTTGTGTTGATATAGAGGCTGAACTCCAAGCACTCTGGCTTGGCTTTTTGGCTCAAGGCTGGTGCTCTACCACTTGAGCCACACTTTCAACTTTTTGCTGGTTAATTGAAGAAATGAACTTCATGGACTTTACTGCTTGGACTGGCTTTGACCCCAGTCCTCAGATCTCAGCCTCCCATAAGTCACCAGAGTCCCACCAATCTCTTTCTTTTTAAGGAGCTAAAAGTAATTATTTTTCCTTTAAAGGCCCAATAGAGACTTTGCCATATACTCTTCTCCTCATCTTTCCTTTCTATTTTTCTTCTCTTCCTCTGCTTCCTTTTCCTCTCTCCTTTCCCCTGTCAAAGTAACCCATTCTTAGTTCATGGGCCAGACAAAACCAGATGGAGGTAGAATTTGGTTCCTTGGCTATTGTTTCTCAAACCTTGATTACAGTCCAGAAAGGAACTTGAAAGCAACTGAAATTTTCCCTTTTCAAACAGCTGTGAATTTTGTTATCTTCTAGTTATCAAATCATATGATCAGATTATGGCATAGAAGTAAAGTTAGATATGCAGAACCAGAGAAGGTAAAACAAAGTGATGAATAATTTCAAAATGAATAAAGAAAATATTTCGAAGCATGTATCATGGGAGATACTTAATATCTGTGCTTTTAAGTTCAATCTTTCATGCAATGGAAGACTTTCATAAACACACTTTAGATGAGGAAACAGCCATGATGATGCACCATTAATATGCTAAAGGGTTTGGACTGACACTCAGACTTACGTTTGTGTGGAATGTCTGCCCATCTTTGACATTCTGACATTGCACAGAATACAATGAAGAATACTGTAGAGCTCACCAAAGATTTCCAAGCTTAAAAAACTGCATTCAGAAAGAGCCTTATGAAATGCTAAGGCAGGAAAAATTCAGTAAGAATTGGCAAGAATTTGCAGTGAGTGTAAATAAGTTTGAATTGCTTAGAAATGATGTATTAGTGATTTGTACATTATCCCTTTCATAACATTGCCCCTTAAGCTATATTTTAAAGGTTCTGATGTTCCTATCCAAAAAACAATGCATTGCAACCTTGTCTGTTCCATATCACTACACTTACAGTTGTGTACTGTATTGAAAATATGCCCTACAAATGTGTTGTTTGCAGCACAAGGATGTGAAGCAAAGAACTGAAACAGACATGTTTAATAGGCAATGGAGGAGAGGCTTCTATTGGAATCCTCCATACCCTTAAGCTAATGGATATTTTCCTAGATTGTCTCTTGTGGATTGCTTTATGTTTCAGAGAGAGCATTTTCCTTCCTTCTAATGAATATACAGCTGGACCTACTTTTCTCAAATTAGCTTATCATCAAAGCTATTATTCCATAAATGTTCATCAGATGTTGCTTAAATCTAGCTTGATTATAGATACTCCCTACAGTTTTATTCAATTGCTTAACTCTAAACATTATGCCATTAAACCATTTAATCTAGCCATCTCCAAAAGTTTTATTTAAATCATTTAATATTATAGCCATTAAATTACTCATCACTCAAACCATAAAGTCACAATGCAATAATAGTGTTACTCTCAGAATATGACTTCTTCTCTGTATCCAATATAGAAATTAAATACTATCTCAACTCAATATGTCTTTATGAGATGTAGTAACTATTAGGTTTTACTTCCTCTAAAGATAAAGGAACTTTTAGTGGCATACTGATTTGCATAAAGTGTAAAAGTAAATCAGGACACTTAATGGTTTATAGTCTTTCACAGGGCAAAAATACATTCTATTACTTTGATTTAAACTTTTGTGAACTTGCCTTGGTGTGCTTGAGGCATTGTGTAAAATATCACCAGAAATTTACATCTTCTGTGGCTAATACAGAAACAAAAGTTGTAGCTTGCAGTCTAATAATGAAGCCACTGGCTACATGTGGCTAAGTGTAAATTACTTAAAATAAAATATAATTAAAATGCAGGTCCTCAGTCATAGTGGTGAGTACCAATTTGGGTGATACAGATATAAAATATTGCCATCACGATACAAAGTTTACTTTTCAAGTGCTGTCATGTCCACATTCTTGTATCTATTTGATTAATTTCCTTTATATACCTAATTTAAAAGTATTAATGTTAAGCCATTTAAGATTGTTTCATAATATTCATACACATTTATTGGGTTTTGATACATGCATTGTGGAATGATTAAATCTACCTAAGTAACATTTCTATCATTTTATTTAGCTACCTTTTTGTTGTTGTTGAACATGGGGCTTGAACTCAGGGCCTAACGCACTGTCCCTGAGGTCTTTTTGCTCAAGGCTAGTGCTTTACCACTTTTGGTTTTCTGGTGGTTAATTGGAGATACAAATCTCATGGACTTTCTTTCCTGCCTGGGTTGGCTTCAAACTACAATTCTCACATCTCACTCCTGACTAGTAAGGATTACAGGCATGAGACATGAGCGCCTAGCCTACCTATCATTTTTAAAGTAAAGATTTGAAATTTACTTGCTTAGTTATTTTGATGTATACAAACCTAATAACTTGTGCAATAAATCTTGAAACCTATTTGTTAAATTTGACTCATTCTTCCTCCTTAGTCTATGGCAATCATTATTCTATTGTTCTATGTAAGTTCAACCTTTATTAAGACCCAAATATAAGTGAGATAATGCAATATTTGTTCCTCTACTCTGGCTTATTTCACTTAGTACAATGTCCTCCAGACTCATTCACCTAGCAAATACCAGACTATCTCCCTTTTTAAAAGAAGGTAATATTCTATTGTGTAAATACATGTTTTTTTTAATGCATTCATCCATTCTTAGACTCTTAGGAGTCTAAATCTTGGGTGTTGTCCAGAATGCTACAATAGACATGAGATTGTGAATATCTCATTAACATACTGATTTCAGTTAATTTGAATACATACCCAAAGGTAAAATTACAAGCTAATACAGTAATTCTGTTTCTATTTTTTAATTTTAAATTGTTATTATAAAGGTGTTGTACAGTCTCATAGACTGGTGGGCTTCTTCTCATAGACTGGTTTCTGTCTTATAGCAGCCTGAGCTTTCTTGTCCATCTCTCCATGCCTAGAGTTAGGTTGTTATTTATGCACTGAGAGAACTGCGCCTTATAAGAAGCTTCATTTTCTTCCATTACATAGTGCATGTAATCCACAGCATTTTCACCCATGCTGTGCTTCTGATGAACTTCTGCATTGAACCCCTTGTTTTCAGAATCATAACTAGGGAATCCGTACTAGTGGGTTAGACAAGCCTCCATCCACAGCTTCCTTCAGGGTACTATGAACTTTATTGCCAGTGGTAGTGCTGGCAAGGCCTGCATCCAAATAGCAGGTGAAGGCACCAGCTTTACCATCAGTGCTTTCCATATCATATTCATCTCTGGTCACCTCCACTTGGCCTTTGTAGATCATGTTCATGTCAAACTTATCGTGAAGCCTGCGGGCCGGCAGCAGGCCTGTACAATAGGCTGCAGCATAATTGGTCAGGCTGATTTTCAGCTCATACTTGAGTGTGCACATGCCATGAGGAATATCATATCCTTTTCTTTTCTTTTCTTTTTTTTTTAAATCCTTTTCTATACATGCACGAGCAATCAGACAAATGTCACCTCTGTTCATTTAATAAACTATCAGCCTGTGTTGGGGTATGTAGTACTTGTTTTTGCCTTGGTTCATCAAGTATTTCCTAACATAGTAGTCAGCTTTATCGTTTCCTGATGTCTAATTTTCACTTGGTATCTTTTAAAATAAACCTTGTTCTCGACAACTTTAACAAACATAATCCTGCAAATTGGAGACCTGTGCCCAAGACTCAATTTTTTGCATCATTCCTTCCTATAATTTCTATTACTCTTTTCTCTTTGGCAGTGATCAAATGCTGACATTAAACCTATACACATAGATCCTGTTGCAGTACATTCTGATTCACACCATTCTTATTTAGTAGTAAATTATTGCATGTATCTGGTTAAAAAACAATTTTTCCTCCCCTTTGGCCTTGAATCCTGAGATGGTTATCATTAAAGTTCTCTGGGATAAGGATAAGGAGCATTTAGGAGAAAAATGGGAAATGAAAGTAGTGCAACATGATTTCGACTTATTAATTTTTGTGATGACCTTCATGAAAGTTACCACAATAATGAGAGAGCAGAGGTCTTCAAGGAAATTGTAATGGTGGATGACTGGATGGGGTAAAAGAAAATGAGAACTGACTGACTTTAGGAATGCAAATGGTTATTTTTTGTCTTTGTTCATGGATAAAAGGAATCTCCTAAAAAATGTGAAATGAATTTTCTTCAGCAGATAACAGTTCTGAAAAGCTGGACTTTTGATGATTAAGGAAATAGAAAAAAATGATAGAACAACATTTTCCAAAATTTGTTTCATAAACAAAAGGGGAAATACCTAAACTCTGTTTTAAATAAGAGTAGG
Organism: Dipodomys ordii; assembly: GCF_000151885.1. Classification (NCBI taxonomy): domain Eukaryota; kingdom Metazoa; phylum Chordata; class Mammalia; order Rodentia; family Heteromyidae; genus Dipodomys; species Dipodomys ordii. Next base: position 8,011,170 of record NW_012267267.1, read on the forward strand.
ATGGTTGGACTGAAACTCTTTAGGACTAAGCCCAGACTGGAGGAAAGCCATAGGGAGAACTCATAAAACATGCTATAATTTGAGACAGGGGTCTAAGAGGAAAGCTGAGTTGAGAAGAATGACTGGATTAGCAACACCTCTGTGCAATGGTATTGGTAATGTTCTGAAATTTTGCTTTATTGACTATACTTTTTGGTAATTGCTATAGAGTTGGAAATGTACAGCCTTAAATCATCACAATTTGTCTTCAAGTGATAGGATATGGCACAATAAATGGTGTAAGAATCTTTCAGGATTTTCTATCCTTTGGGGGTGAGATTGGGAGAGATGTGGGAGAATGAAGGAACAGGTGATACTGATCACAAATTTTATCTATAAACTGATTTGTTGAAGTGAAACTCTTTGTACTACTTAAAGATTCTCTGTCTCTGTCTCTCTGTCTTTCTCTGTATGTGTGTGTGTGTGTACACACATATATTCCATGTTATAAGACACTGCTGGAAGACCTGTGTATCATCTCTCTGGAGAGACATCTGACTATGAGAAAATCTCTCTGGAAAAAGAAGATGGACATTCATCTCTATGTTTATTAGTCTGTGATGTCTTCCACAAAAGGTGTCTCTATCTTTATTATACAGAAATGTAAATAAATTTTCTCTCAACAAAATCTTTGCTTCTATCCCTTATTGGCCTTTCTGAAAAATATTTCTGAAAAACTAGCCATAAAGCAGCTAGGTTTTTTTTAGTGCTTACATATATAAGCATTATAAGCATCTCAATTATAAGCATCTCAAGATGTAAGATATAGTAGGAAAAGTAACAGTATTTAAATATTGTAAAAACTATGTATTCAAATGTGTTTTTTTCTTTCATGTGATTGTTTCTGACACATTTATAAGATTATTTCTTTGTTGCTTTGTATGTCCCTCCCCCAGAGTATAACCCCTGCTTTCACTGTATTTGATGTTGGTACAATTTGTGGAGGGAAAGGGGAAAAACAAATCGTTTAAATAGGGATACAGGTGGACCCATTGCAACAATGAGATATACAAGTCATTAGGCAAACAAACTTCTTAGAAGTTAGAGAGCTTTCTTAGCCTAATGAAGCTACTCAAACAATCACAACAAATTACTCCCAAAGAAAATTGCCTTAAAAATAAGAAAATACTAGATTTGGATGCTTTATATTACCACTCTAATTCAACATTTTATTGGTTGTCAGTCATTTCAATAAGTAAAATAGAAAAATAGCATTTTAATAAATAGGAAAAGATCTAAGCAATTATTTTTGGACAGTATATGTGCCCAGAAAAACAAAAAAGAATCTACCAACCAATTATTAAAATTAATGAGAACCACTGAAGCAGAGAAGGCTATATTTGGAATGTCATTCCAGGGCATTCATTATGAGTAGATAATATTGTGATAATATTTACTGGATAAATGAATTCCATCAAGTTTGAGTTCTATTTCCAATAGAGGGGAAAGTAAATGATTACAATACAACATAGTAAGTTCTAAATAGAGATTACTGTAAAGTATTAGCAGAGCTAGAAATGAGTAGTAGCTCTTCTTAATGCCTTATGGAAATGGAAATCTTCATTTTTTTGTACTAAGGTTTGAATTAAGGCCTTCTTGCTTGCTAGGCATGTGCATTACCATTTGAGCCATGCCCCAGGTATTTTTGCTTTGGTTATCTTTGGGATAGGGTCTTCTGTTTTTGTCTGGGCCAACCTCAGACCATGGCCCACCTATGAATATCTTCCACACAAGATTCAACTCACTAGTGAGTTGAAATGGAATCTCCATTAAATTTTTGCACAGACTGGCTTCAAACTGCAGTCCTCTTAATTTCTTCTGAGTAACTGCGGGGAGCATAGGAATCTTGACAAAGAAATGGATTGATAACCTTTCATCTGAGTAAACTAATTGGGAGTAAGCTATTCTTTGTTTCTTTATCTTAGTTTCCCCATGCATGAAAGGAGGATATTAATAGCTATATTAAATGGTTGTTAGAATAAATTAAGATAATATCTATGAAAGTACTTTATAATATAAAATGAATTCAAAATACTAGCTTTTAGTTTTTGCTTGATTATCTATTTAGAATTATTTGCTTACTTGTTTTCTTGACCAATTATGTGTGGTTGCATTGATGAAGTAAACTCAGTGATGCTTTCCTGTGTGTTATATTTTTGCTTTGTTTAATTGGTATCACACAAGCTACTGGCAACTATTTAACAAAGGGGAAGGACTAATCAGTTTCCTTATTTCTGTAGAAATTTTGTCTCTATTTTAAGAGTTTGGCTCCATTTCAAATTGTTTGATAAGAGACCTGAATATTATCCAAATAGGAAAAAAAATGAATCATGTTTTGTTGGGTTGCTAAATTGTGAACTTAAGTCTTATTTGTGACTTAAAAAAATTAATCTCTCTTGCCACAGGATGGTAGTATTGCTTCTCTTGTTAAGACATAAAAATAGATTTAAGATGTCAGTTAAAATTGTGAAAATTATATTTCTCCAAGGAGACCTAACAATAAAACATTACTTTCATAAAGAAGAAAGACTCCTACACATTTATGTTATTTTTAAAGAGCAGGAAACATCCATGCCAGTGTTTCCTGAGGGGAACTGCCATTTCTTCTTTAGGAAACAGATCTTTGCTAGTTAGGAACAATCTTACCATCTCTCTCCTTAGGGAATCCTAGGTTAGGTGTTGTCTTTCAAATTCCTGCTCCTTTAAATTAGGTTGACCTATGTAATTTATTTCCTTGTAATTTGGTGTAGATATTTATCTATTTTAAATGTCACATAGACTGATTGCATTGCACGCATTTTTTTTAAATAGCAAGCAGAGGATGAGAAGCCAACTTGGAAGATGTCTAGTTTGTAACTCTCTCCTCATGCAGCATTTGTTTTTTCTGCAGCATCCAAGGCAGATGGCTGAGCAGTTTCTGATGAGCCTGTGCGGAAGGTCCTTCAAAGAAGCCTCTTTCATTGAGGACCCCTAGAAAAAGAACTTGTTTGCTTTTCAGTTCAGCAAAGTGTGGTGTGGCTTGGAGACTTGGTAGCTTCTGTTTGCCTGGATTCGTTCCTCGGAGGCAACCATCTTGTTGAGAGAGTGAGTCATCGGACAAAATTATGAAATGTAGTTAGTTGTAGTCAGTCACAATCTGTCCCACAGATCAAAAATACTGGGAGATGAAACAGACTACATTTTGTACTTTTGAGGTCTAGGCTTAACAAGTTAGAAATCATTTATTTTTCTGGTGATGATCATGGACTTACTGAAATACACACAAATGAGGATTTTTGGGTTACTTCATTTTCAGAAATGCTGTTTCCAGTAGCAATGTTACAGCAAACAGGTTTAGTAAAGGAAATATATTCCTTTGTCTTTAATTTTTGGTGTTAGCCAGTCTTTTTTCATTGTAATGAAATATCCACTACAAGCGATGTAGGCAGAAGCCATTTATGTAGTCCATTTAGAAGGTGAAAAGCATGATGGTGATGACTGCTTAGTTCTCATTTGTATTACTTCGTGGTAAGGAACCATGATGAGAATGTGTGCAAAGAAAGCAAGGGATTGCATCACAAATTAGGCAGGAAAAGAAGGGAACAAGAGAGAGAAAGGAAAGAGAGAGAGAGAATGAAATGAACTGGGTGAGGCCAAACTTGGGCTTTTATTACAACTTTCTCATGAATACCACAAAAGAGTACCAAGAAGAACCTTGTGAAGACACATCTGCAGTAACCTATAGATCTAGGCCACATCTTATAAAGGGTCTATCATCTTGTAATAGCTTACATTGGTGAGCCATAGTTCCACCTCCTGCTTTTTGGTGGCTAATTAAAGATGTCTCACAGATTCTTCTGTTCTGGCTGCCTTCATACTTCAGATTTCAGTCTCCTGAGTAGCTAGGATTATAGGCATGAGACACTGCTGCCCAGCTAACACACAATTTTAATTAAGTAGGATATGCAAGGTACAAGTGAGTTGTGTGAATGTGTATCTAATCCAGCTCTCTAATATATTTATATGAATAGAGAGTATTAAATTTTAACCAAAATTTAATACTTTTCCAGAATCTTTCTTAAAATAATTGTCCATAAAGATGAGACACACTTATTTTATGTTGTAGTGTTTGGTTCAATCAATTCCTTGATTATGGAAGTGATAGTTTCCAAAAAATGGCTATTATAATGGAAATGAGAATGTGGAAGTCAATATCTGCCCAAATTTTCAACAGCTTTCTGAAGTTACTTCATATTAAGCAAACAATCTACAAAGTAAGTAGAGACACAGGTTTGGACAAGACCTTGAGAACCTATGCTGTGCCTATCATACATACAAAGCTCATCTGAAAAGATCTGCACCAGAAATTGAGACTCTTTCCCTGTGTGAAGAAATATTTATAAGAGAAAGTGGGAGTTTTTGTAGCAGAAGTATATTCTATCATATTTCTATATCATATATAGAGTTTTCAAGATGTTAGATTCATACTCACAAAATCTCTCATGTTGCTGCATTCTATTTTCTTTTATATTATTTTGGATCTTCCCAAACTTCAGAGAACCAAATCACATGGCCATTGTAAGTCCCTCATAAGTGAACTACAGAGAACCTGTGTTCTCAAGCCTAATGATAGACTATAGCCTTGAACTAGTCATTTTCTGTCAGTCATTTCACCAAGAGAAATGGCATCTGATGAAATTTCATAACTTACCCATCAATTCAACTAAATAACATTTGTTGAGTTATTATTATGTGCTGGATGCTGTCTTATGCATTGAAAACCCAATGATGAATAACATGTCATTCTTGTCTCCAGGGAGTTTATTCTCTCCACAATCTGGAAGGGAGACAGTAATGATCTACCATATGATAAATACTGTAATTATTTACTGAACACAGGGCTTCATGATAGAGACGGATAAAGTCTGTCTTTTCTGACAGAAAAAAGGCTTTACAGAGATCATATGTATATAGATTCTCAATGTATAGGAACTCTCAAGGTGGTTAGAATGGATAGAAAGTAAGATGAAGTAAGGTATGCATGATTCATCCATTCCATTCAAGTTCTATCTTTTAGAAAATTAGACAACCAGAAATCTCCATGCTTGGACTGTATCATTTTATTTTTCTGCAGAATACTTCACTGGATTGTTTTCAAATAAAGTCATAGACTTTCATAAGCAAGAACTACATAAAATGATGGATGAAATAGTTACAAAAAATGATTGTGATTGGTGTGACATTTACTTTTCAGTGTAAGTGGTAATTTTCAAGCATTCCCTTTATATTCTTAGTAACTAGTTATCTTTTTTGCACTGTTGTAAACTTTAACTATCTTCTTTAATTAAGATATACTTGTGCTTTCTTTTCTGATCTCATTTCACAGAGAAAATAGACCCTGTCACATGTGAAAACTCTGTCTCTCTCATTGAACTACCAAGTTTTCTTTATGCTCATTTATCTCACATACTTTTTAAAGACTAGCTATTCCATATGGGACTTTTAACCATTTGTTTCGCAACTCTTCCTTTGGTACTTCATGTAATCAAATATTGCCTTTCTAAAATATGTATCTTCATAACCAGGGTAATTTTCATCTTATGAATATGTTTAAGATTTTTATTTCTTAAAAAATGAAAAATAACTGGGTACCACTGGCTCATACCTGTAATCCTAACTACTCAAGAGGCTAAGATCTGAGATTTCTGGTTCAAAGCCAGTTCAGGCGGAAAAGTCCATGAGATTCTTATCTCCAGCTCAACAGCAGAAAGCCAAAGTGTGTGACTCAAGTGGTAGAGTGCTAGCCTTGGGCCAAAAAATCAACTAGCTTTTCCTGTTTAATTTCTGCATTCATTGTCACACTGCCAAGAAAAGTGGACATATTTAAGCATCCCTATTCCTCCCTTGATATGAAGTCTCTATTCCAGTTGTGTCTGGTTACTGTCCTCTTCATTTTACTGCGTATGCTATTAGTGAGAAAAGCACTGCTCAGTGCTCTTCCAGTTAACAAAACCAAAGTCACTTCCATTCCTTGGTATTGCTCTGGGTTTTGAGATATAAACAATAGGAACTATGTCTTTTGAGATAAAATGAGATGAAATTTATCAGAAAGACTTCAGGTGTGAGAAAGAATCACAACCCAATGAGAATATTGGATAATGAGGACAAGGTAAGACAAGAAGCAAAGGACTGAGAAGGTGGCTCAGTGGTAGAGCGCTTGCCTTGCATGCCTGAGGCCCTGGGTTCGATTCCTCAGCACCACATAAGTAAAAAGAAAAAAGCCGGAAGTGATGCTGTGGCTCAAGTGGTAGAGCACTAGCCTTGAGCTGAAGAGCTGAGGGACAGCGCCCAGGCCCAGAGTACAGGCCCCACGACCGGACCCCCCCCCAAAAAAAAATAAATAAAAAGACAAGAAGCAAAGGAAACCAAGAAATAGAATCCTTGGCCAAATGATACATAAGTTCTTAGAACACTGGACACCTTCACAACCAGTATGGATTCTGAACACTCTCTATAGATTTGATCTTCACTTGAGATTCAAAGTCCTGGGTGAACTATTCAATTATCAGGACATGGGTCAAGTGTCTGATGATTTCTGGCTGCTAATTGGCTATTCCAGTGGAGACATAACACTTCGCATTTCACACAAGGCAGATTTAATTCCACCTTCCAATAAAATATATTTTAGATGTTAAGAAGCCAAATACAAGTATTTCTTTCATAACTACTCTGGTTTTTGGTGCTGCTGTGCAATTCCTTGTTGAAAGTTGTTTTTACTTTACTTCTAAACACATCATTCCTGTTTACTTCTTTATTTATCATAGGTTAGGTATCATCTTCAGCATGGTATTCAATGCTCTTCCTAATATTACTGTTTTGATTTTGGGTCCTGCCCTCCTTTTTCTATTCCAACTCCCTTTTTCCTCTAGTCTGCTTTTTTGTTGTTTTGTTTTTTGGTCAGTCGTGGGGCTTGGACTCTGCGCCTGGGTGCTGTCCCTGAGCTCTTCAGCTCAAGGCTAGCACTCTACCACTTGAGCCACAACACCACTGGTTTTCTGGTGATTAATTGGGATCTCTGGGACTTTCCTTCCCCAGGCGGCTTTGAACCGTGATCCTCAGATCTCTGCCTCCTGTGTAGCTAGGATTATAGGCATGAGCTACCAGTGTCCAACTTCTTCTATCTTTATTGAGCATTCTTGTGCACGTGTGTGTGTGTGTGTGTGTGTGTGTGTGTGTGTGTGTGTGTATGCATGATCTCACTGGTATTTTTACTCAAGGTTGCTGCAGCTCTACCATAAGGCCACACCTTGACTTCCTGCTTTTTTGGAGATAAGAGTCTCAGATTTGTCTGTTTGATAATCACATCCCAGTCTCCCAAGGAACTAGGATTACAGGCGTGAGCTACTGGTGCTTGGCCTGTGGTTCTTGATACAGTTAACTACTTTTAATATTTTTGATATGACCTTGGAGCCATCTGGAATTTTTTTCTTTTTTCTTTTTGGTCTTTGAATATTCTATCAAGATTAAGCTCTCTAGGATTATCTCTGAGTGAAATCAATCCCTCCAGCCCTTATTTTCTTTCATTAGTATGTTAGCTAGTTAAAAATTGACTCTCTCTTCCTAATTGATTCTTCAAGGGAAGACCATATCAAATTTATATTCAGCCCAATGTTAGTTGAATCAGTTTTGAATCATCTTTAAACACGTTCTGCATATAAATTGCATTGCAGTAAAACTAATGTTATAGTGTCAAAAGGTCTGTTATTTCCCATCCAGGCTTTTAATTATTCAAAATATCAATGTTTCCATTTACCATGCTTAACTAAAATTAGAAAGCATTTTATTGGCTGATGCAAACAGTCAAAATATCTTTCTCCCAAAGATCTAGTTCTACTTCATCAAACAAAGCTAAAGATGAGCTGAGGAGGGGACTGTGGAAAATAAGGAAAAGAGTCCTCCTTATTGTGCCCCTGTTATTTTCTAGCATAGAATAAATCTGTGTGCCAACAACCTAAAGTAATTTCTGGCATAAAATTAGGTAGTATCTTTTCAAAATGAGCATATCAAATCCTGGATGGAATGGCTCTGGAAGTACCTACAAAGCCCCTTAAACTGCTGTTTTTCATCACTGTGGGAGTTGTTCTGACACACCTGACTTTGTAATGAGCTGCAGGTGATCAGGAAGGAGGTCCTGCATCATATTGGGTTTCTCTTCCATCCACCCAATTCTCACATCTCAAGAGGAGGCAGAGTTAGACCAGCCATAATGTGAACATGCAAGCTGGGGAAGTGAGTTTCATTCCATATGTACCCATGTTCTTGTTCACATCTGCTTCAGAGAAAATATCTTCACTATTTTGACACAGTAAGTAGCTAAGTAGGTTTTTTTTTGCCAGTCTTGGGGCTTGAACTCATGGACTGGGCGTTGTCCCTGAAGTTTTTTTTCCTAGGCTAGCATAGCTAGCACAGCTCCACTTTCAGCTTTATAGTGGTTAAATGGACTTAAGAGTCTAACAGGCTTTTTTTTTTCTTGAACTGGCTTTGAACTGTAAGCCTCAGATCCCAGACTCCTAAGTTTCTAGTAGAACAAGTATGAGTCACTGGTGCCTTGATACTAAGTAGTTTTGAAAGACAAAGAGTATAATGTGCCATTTATGACTAGACAATACCTATGGACAAGGAGAGTAATATTCTGCCTCTGAATGAAACTACATGAAACAAATTGTCAGCCAGTAACAATGACCTTTAAGAATTAAGTGGGTTTATATCTTTGACATTAACTTCAGCCTTTAAGGCAGTAGGACAGGTATAACTGAATCAACAAATGATGTACATTCCTGTATGTACATTCCTATATGGGGCACATTTCTGTGTAGTTCATACATCTGTACCAAGTTCATGCTTTAGAAATGTAGAAAGAAGAAAGAGAAATAGTATGAAGAGAAATAGAGCAAAACAAACAAATACAAAACAAACTAAGGATGGCAGTCTCAAACTAGCAAGCCTGGAGGCAGACATGAACTCTATTTACTCTACTTGGCAATAGTAGAAGAGATAATAACTTGGCAGTCAGAGAACGGATATGCAGCAATGGCAGCCAGCAGAATTTGGTTCTAACGCTGGCATTAGAAATTTTTCTGCTTAAGTTCTGCAAATTCAATTGTTTTTGTACCAACAGTCTGGGAGCTTGAATTCAGAAACACTTTAGCTACTTGAACCACAGCTCCACTTCTGACTTTTAAGTGATTAATTGGGACAAGAGTCTCATAGAGTTTCCTAGCTGGGCTGCCTTTGAACTGTGATCCTCATACGTCAGTCTCTTAGGTAGCTGGGATTCCAGGTGTGAGCCACCTGTGCCTGGTTAAATTTAAAAATTTTAGAGAAGATATTCTGTTGTATGGTATATTTGAAGTTTTCCACACTTACAAACTAATATAGATTATGTAACCAATTTGCCTAGTACTTAGTTGGTACCTGTTCTTGATATACAGAGTGGATATTCATTTCCATTTTGTATTTTGGACTTTCAGCCTTCTTTTGAAAAGTTGTTGCAAGCTAATTCTATTAAGGTGTTTAACTGTAGTACTTCTGTGCATACATGCATTGTACTTTGGTCCATTTCAGTCGTCTGTTACTTTTCTTAGTTACCTTCTGTACTTCTCAGTTTTAATATATTTAATGGGATTTATTATATTATTTTCATATATATGTACCATATGTAAATAGGACTTCAATCACATTCATCCACTGTCATCAGCTCCTTTTGCCTTTACTGATTCCCCTTAAACAGTTCCCCTTTTGCAATTATATCTCCTTCTTCTTCTTCCTCTTCATCTTTTTCCTCCTCTTTCTCATGATGATGATTGTTACTATAAGTGCTACTATTATTATTACTATTATTTTTCTACATCTAGGTTCCACGTGAGTGGAAAACAAGAGCATGGCTTATTTTGTTCATCAAGGTGTTATTTCTTTTCTTTTCTCTTTTCTTTTCTTTTTTTCTTTTTCCATTTCACTTCCTTTACACGAACTTAGGGCTGGGGTGCTATGGCTGAATTCTTTGCTCAAAGATACCACTTTGAACCACAGGCCCACTTGTGATTTTCTTGTGGTTAAATGGAGATAAGAGTCATAGGGATTTTTTTTTTCTTTTTGGTCTGGCTTTGAACAGTTATTCTCAGATCTTAGCCTTCTGAGTAGCTAGGATTATAGGCTTGAACCACCTGCACCAAGATGACCCATCCATTTTTCTACAAACAGTATCATTCTATTCTTCCTTATTTGGTCTTTTTTTATTGTGAAAATACTTTACAGAGGAGTTAAAATTACATGGGTAAGATAGTGAGTACATTTCTTATCAAGCATTGTAGCCTCCTCCTTTGTTTACACTTCCCATCCCTTCCCAGCCTCCCTCCACCCTCCCCACCCAATTCTCCCAAACCCCCCACCAAAGTTGTAAAGTTCAATTTCAACATGAAAACTTGTACTTCTCATTGTGGCAACAGGGCCACCTGTATCCTTATTTAAACGACTTGTTTTTCCCCTTCCCCTCCACAAATTATACCGACTTCAAATACAGTGAAAGCAGGGGTTATACTGTGGGGGAAGGACATACAAAGCAACAAAGAAATTATCTTATAAATGCATTAGAAACAAATGCATGAA
>NW_012267267.1:8024007-8024355 GCF_000151885.1 Dipodomys ordii
GCTCCTGTTGATGTGATGAATAATATTAATTGATTTGTGTATATTGAACCAGATTTGCATCCCTGAAATGAATCCTGTTTGATCATGGTGTATGAGTTTTTTGGATGAATTGTTGAAGTCGATTGGCCAAAATTTTGTTGAGAAGTCTTACATTGATGTTCATCAAAGAAATGGGTCTATAGTTCTTTTTCTTTGATAAGCCCCTGCCTAGTTTTGGGATGAGGGCGATGATGGCTTCATAGAATGTGTTCTATAGTGAACTTTCTCTTTCAATTTCATTGAAGAGTTGGAGGAGTATTGGTGTGAGCTCTGCTTTGAAGGCCTTGTAGAATTCCGCTGTAAAACCAT
>NW_012267267.1:8026494-8049260 GCF_000151885.1 Dipodomys ordii
AAATTTCCTAGACCATTAACTTCTGTTTCTAGGTGCTGGTCTACACCCATTATCCTTAGATTAGGCCTTCTGATGGTGTCTTCCAAGTGTTGAATAGATCTATCATATTTCTTGGACTTGTCTTGGATGGTTGTATGTTCTTTCTCTATAGTATCTAGGCTGTCTTCAATCCCCGAGATTCGATTTTCTGCCTGGTTTAACCTGCTGTCAAGACTTTCTACTTTTTTTTTTATTTCTTTTCCTTCTAGTTGGTCAGCTTTGATGGCTTCAAATTCTTTGTTGGAGCTTTGTTTTAGATCTTGTATGAACTTCTTTACTTCCTTAATTTGGTGTTCAGTGTTTGTTCTCAAATCACTTAGTTGATTGGTTATGATTTCCTTGGACTCCCATTCCTTCTGTTGGGTTCCATTCAGCATTCCCTTTGTGGTCTTCCTGACTTTCTTCAGCTCTTTGTTAATGGATTCCATGAATGCCTTTAGTGATCTTTGTGTATTCCCATCCTGCTCTCTCAATTCCTGTATTGCTCTTTGCTTAGCTTCCTTGCATTCATGCCAATCCTCTAGTTTTCATTGAGTGTTCTCAGTCTGTTCATGCCATTCCTGCCTTTCTCTTTGAGTATTCTCAAGCTGCTCATGCAAATCCTGTATCAGTTTTTGAGTAGCTTCCTCACGCTCATGATATTCCCATATAAACCTTTGGATTGCCTCCTCTGTCTCCCTATCATGCTCATACAGGTTCCTTTGTATATTTTCAAGCTTTTCATTTATCATGGTTGCCACCAGTGTTTGTAGAGCTATTTGGGAACTCTCCTCTGGATTATTCATTATCTGTTCTGTCCCCTGATTATCATGAGTGGGAGTTCAGATACCTGGACTTGCCATTTTTCTTGTGTTTTTCCGGCTTACTCTGCCCATTTGGGATGAAAATAGCACCAGTTTTGTGCTAGAACACTAACTTAAGGCAAGCATCAACCAAAGTCTGTATTTGCACAGTCAGTAGTCTGCAGATACAATCTAGTTCAACAGATACATCTATTCAACATGAAACAACTATATATTAATAGGCTATGAACCGCAAAGAAGAATTTGGTAAACCAGAAATTATTAGGTTTAGGAAGAGTTGTGGGTAAAAAAATAGGAATAGAGTGATGTGGGAAGGCACAGGGAGTGGTAACTTAACTAAGTCCTAATCTCAAAGCAGGAAGTAGGTTGGATAGGATGAAAGTAGAGAGAGGGAAAAAAAGAAGAAAGAGAAAGGGAACAAAAAGGGACCAGAAAAAATAGATAGGTAAAAATTTAAAATATTATACAGTTTTCTCTATTCAGAGAAGAACATGAATATAATGAGAGAAGGGGAGGGATATAAAGGAGATGTGAAAAACTTAAAAATAAAAATACTTAAAATATTATATAGGTATAAAGAGGTAGTACTGCTATTAAGGAATTTAAGTCTAAGAGGTTTTGAGTTGAGTAATAAATTTGTGGATTAAGTCTGTACACAATGGGGGATAAGGTCTAATAATCGACTATGGGTTTATCTGAGGATGTATAGAACAACAATTAAGTCACATAAAGAAGAATGAAAGAGAAGAAAAGGTGAAAAGGATAAGAAAGAAAGAAAAAAAGGTCAGAAGTTCAGTAGAGCTAAACAAAAAACAAAAACAAACAAAATAACAAAAAAAGAAAGAAAAACGCACACACACTTATACACCTAAAATAAAATTCTAAGAGGAAAAAAATTACTAGAAAATAATTGTTTTTCAAAAAAGGTAAAAATTAATGATTAAAAAATTTTTAGAAAAACAATTTTTTTATAAAAGGTACAAAAAAAAGTTCTTTGATTTTTTTGGGAGGGGTGGGAAAAATCTTGTATCTCCCTTGTGTCCTTAACCAGCCTCTTGTTGGAGTCTCTGGTCTGCTTGTGGTCCTGTGGCTTGGTTGGTTTCTTAAGTCAGTTTGTTCGAACAGGCAGAAAAATGCTCTGCTTTCCCCAATGTTTTGCATCCTCCTCCCAGGTTAGTTCAATGGGAGGAAGATCTGCTTTGAGTATCACAAAAGAGGGAGATGGCTTTTTCCTTAAGTTTGGAGATGCTGTGATGAGGCTAGGTTCTGGGTAGACTTGAGGCCTTTCAGCAAACAGTAACTTTTCCCAGGGGCTGGTTTGTGAGAAACTCACAGAGCCCAGCCTGGAGCCACTCTCAGGGTTTGTGTTTACTGAATTTCAATTGATTGTTGAGGCTGCTAAAAGGAGGGGCATCCTCTGACTCTGATTACCCCCGTGAAGAAAGCCACTCCTAGGGCTGGTGCCTGAGCTGGATGACTTTTTCCTGGGTAGAGCTAAGTCTGGCAGGTCAGGTTAGGCTCCTGTGACCTGCTAAATGACTCATTTTATTCCAAGGCCTGAGTTGGAGCTAGCAGCTCTGCCGAGCTTTGTCGGTATCCAAGATGGAGATCTCTGGTACTTGGGGAGTGGGAGGGGTGGCCTTCCCTCCTCTGCTCCTTGAGAAGGAGTGAGGACATCAGGCTTCTATTCATGCCGAGTCTTGGTTCCTGGGTCTTCTCTGGTCTGAGAACTGCAGGATGAAGATGTCTGCTTCTTGTCGGTTCTTGCTGGTGTTGAGTAGAATCCACTTGCCCGACGTGTCTGGCTCCTTCATCCCGGACTCTCTGTGATTCAGATATGGCGGGTACGGCCGCCGCCACCAGCACTGCTGTCCTGTGAAGGCACACTTGGTGTGGTTCTCTGGCTTAGGACTGTTCACTGGAACTCTAAAACTGCTTTCTATGCGAGAGCTTGTTTAGACTCCAGCTTCTCCTCTGCCATCTTCCCGGAACTCTCCTTATTTGGTCTTTTTCATTTCCTTTTTTAAATCTTGTTTTTGGCAACTGTCTCCTGAATGACAAGTTATTTTTGCTGTCCCTGTTTATTGATGGTACAATGACAGGATCAATGAACAAGAATCTATTCAGAGACTACTTACTCAATACCCAGTTCAATGAGCCATGCAATTCTAAAATAAGGAAGAAGTTTGTATTAGGAAAACTTCCAGGTGTTAAAGACCAACCTGATGCTACAAGAATACCCCCCTTTGCATGAACCACAAAAGTTAAATTTTCTTTATCTAATACCAAAAAACAAATCTCTCCCTTCCTGTCCATGTGGGACTCACAAGACTTATTTACTCAATTAATGTTAAATCTTTCCTGTTCTGTTTTCCCTTCCAACTCCACTCGTCAGTTCTTCTTTAGCAGCCAAGTATGTTTGCATCCTTCTCTTCCATTCTTTGGCTGGGTAGTTTAAACTTTTAAGTTATTTACAATCTGAATGAATATTTAATGGAATATTCATTATGCATCGTCCCATTGCCACTTTTCTATTACCGCGGTGACACTGAAGGATGGCAAAGATGTGAATGCATATTTCTTGTGAATTTAATCTAGACTCCAAGTGTCTTGATATATCTTATCATTTTGTTTGGTAATTAGACTTCTCTGATGATGTTGTAAAATACTTATCAGTTGTGAAGGCAAAAGTCATTATTTATCATTACAGGCTTGGGGATAGGCTCATTTTTCACTGCCCTTACCTGGGCAGCAAGGACAGAGCAATGCAATTTCAACTTGGAGGCCCGAGCTTGATGTGATTCTGGAATGGAACAAATAGCCATGAAATTAATCTGAGAATGTTCAATCATTCTCTTGCCAGGGCTGAGGTTGGCATCATCTTGGTATATGAAGTAGAGTTTTAGCCTCCTCATGAGCATTAGCAAATCAGGAGTTTTTTCCTGTTACATATTATCTTATAGAGGATGAAGATTAGGATTCTCCCCCCACACACAAAAAAGAATTAATGATGAGAGAAATGTCTTTTGAAGCCAAGGGACTATAAGTAATAACAATTCTGTCAGTATTGCATATATGAAAAACTGTTACCTGGTGTGAGTTGGAGAATAACTTATATAAGTGTAGTCTTCACTATCTGTTTAGCACCTCCTTTTTTCCAAGTCCCTTTATTTCTTCAAATTTATTTATCCTTCAATGCCCCTTGGGGGATCCAAATCTTTGATTTTATTTTATCCCTTCCTCAGTGTCATTCACTCCTTTATTTTGTCCCTGACCTTTTCTCCCATATTGCTGCTATCAGTATTCATTATCCTTTTTTTTTCCTTTTCAAGTAGTCATTTAATTCCTCTGCTTTCTCTCACAGTCAGTATTTTTCTCACAGTATTATTACTCTGTGTAACTCTGACACTGGTTAAACCTCCCATAGTGCTTTGCTCCTATACAAAGTATTAGGGTGGAAAAAAATCCAAAGAACATTGCTTACTGCTGTCACTTGAAGTTCAAGTGGATTTCTATTGGAGTCTGTCGACCATAGTACTTCCCATCTAAGCAATCACTTTCTCACTTTCTTAGTAAACTAAGTTGTATCTTCTTTGCTTTCCTCAAATGTCCACTTCTTCTTCAATTATCTTCATTCTTCATTCTCAGCTGTTGGTTCTCAAAAAGAAACTTGTACTATCTCTCATGATCATATTTAACAACCTGCTATCATTATAAACTTTTCACGCATGAGGCTTGCCACCTGATGTTACAGGAGAACTGTCCCACTTATATCAAAGCATGGTATCTGCACTGATAACGTTTTTTTCTTAAGGACACAGTGCCAGATGTTTTTTTCTTCTACACTAGCCACTCCCCCTCTTCACTAGTAATTTTCACAAAATATAATAGCTTGCTTGTCTCCCCTTTTATAACAGAAGATCTTTGGACTACACCCTTTTCTTTTTTCTAGAATAACTTCCAGCATAAGTTTTAAATCCTTTTATTTTCCCCTTATTCTTCTTTTTAAAAATTTTCTTGTAAAGATGTTGTACAGAGAAGTTACAGTTATGTCAGTAGGGTAATGAGTACATTTAAAAAATTATTTTATTGTAAGGATGCTGTACAAAGGGGTTAGAGTTACATGAGTAAGGTAATGAGTACATTTCTTGTTGGGCATTGTTGCCTCCTCCTTTGCTTTTTCTCCCATTATCCCTTCCCTCACTTACCTCCCTCCCCACCCCTCCACAAAGTTATAAGGTTCGTTTCCAACATAGTGTCTTGTGAACTAACTTAAGTCAAGCTTCTCAACCTTCTGAATGGCTAGAATTAGAGGACTGAGCCACCAGGGGCTGGCTTAATGGCATTTTTTTTGGGGGGGGGCTTGAACTCTGGGCCTGAGCGCTGTCCCTCAGCTCTTTAGCTCAAGGCTATCACTTGAGCCAAAGTGCCATGTCTGGTTTTCTGGCTGTTTATTGGAGATAAGAGTCTCACAGACTTTCCTGCCCAGGCTGGCTTTGAACCATGATTCTGAGATCTCAGCCTCCTGAGTAGTGTGAACCACCAGCCCCCAGCAAGTCAAGCTTTTGGACCCATTGATTTTTATTAAATCTGCTAAAACTATTCTTGTGAATATCACAAGGACCCTTCTATTACCAATTATTCTTATTCTCTATTAAACTTGAAGTATCAGTTGCATTTTATAGATTTGAATTATTTTTTTCTTTCTTCAAGTGTTGTCTTCACATTTTGTTCACCGAGTTTGTTTCCTCGAGTTTCCTACTATTTCTTGGATGCTTTTTTCAGTTTCTTATGCCAGTTCATTTACTTCTTCACTGACCTCTTAAATTTTTTTATCTCAGCCCTGTCTTATAACTTTTCTTGCTTATGTACATTAGCCATTGATAGCCAAAAGTATATGGTTCCAATTCCAACTCACAGCACTACGCTTTGGCAAATGAAGTTTTATTGGAACAGTGATGCCCATTTGTTTACTATATCACTTGCTAATTTTAAACTATTTCAATGAATTTGAGAGTTTACTACTGGGATACCCTCAAAGCTAAAGTAGTTACTATCTGGACCTTTACAGAATATACTTGACAACAAGTGATCTATACTTATTCCTTCTGAAGGTGAAGTAAGATTACATTAAGTGCATAACTATACATATAACTATGTAAAACATGTAGTTATTCATAAAAATAAAGTTGAATTATATATAAATTAAATATACACAGAACAAATATATATATATACAACAAAGTATGTATATGTATGCATAACATATATAACAAATATGTATAAAATATGCATAACTATGCATATTTAGTTGTGTATAAAATTGGGTTGTATATGTTTAATACATAAAGCA
The DNA here is from genome assembly GCF_000151885.1 of Dipodomys ordii. Lineage (NCBI taxonomy): Eukaryota > Metazoa > Chordata > Mammalia > Rodentia > Heteromyidae > Dipodomys > Dipodomys ordii. Next base: position 8,032,690 of record NW_012267267.1, read on the forward strand.
TATATGAAAGAATACACACACACACACACATACACACACACACACACATATATATATCTAGACCAGACATTGTCTCAAAACCTCAGACCTTCAGACCTAAAAATACAAATGACAATGAAACATATGAACTTGGTTATATAATAATCATGTGAAAGATCAACATGTTCAACATAATCTTTTTCTTCAAATATCTTTTATCCACAGTTGTTTCCAACTTAGTTAAAAGCAATTATGTCTTTCATCAGTTGTTCAGGTTGAAATCTTTGCTTTATCTTAAACATACATCCAGAATTTGATCACTTCTTTTTTATTGGTACAAACATCACCATCTCCTCCATGGACTATGGCAATAGTTTCCTATTGTTTTTCACGGTTCAGTCTTTTTTGCCTTCTCCTGTTTATGATATTTGTGATGTGGAAAGCAAGGATATTCTTTTAACACAAAAACCAAGTAATTCAGTTCCTCTCATCATAATCCTTCAATGACCTCATTCTTTTAGTTCTGAATAAAAGCCAAATTCCATATAGTACAAGTTAAAGCCTACAAGACTTTGTCCTTATGTGACTTTGCCAAAGTCTTTTTTTTTTAATTACGTTTTTTTAGGTCGTGGGGACCTGAACTCTGGGCCTGGGCACTGTCCCTCAGCTCTTCAGCTCAAGGCTAGCACTCTATCACATGAGCCACAGCGCCACTTCCGGCTTTTTTCTTTTTGCTTATGTGGTGCTGAGGAATTGAACTCAGAGCCTCATGCATGCAAGGCAAGTGCTTTACCACTGAGCCACCTTCCCAGCCCTTTGCCAAAGTCTTATTCCTATGTTTTGCTCACTCTGTTTTAGTCACACACTTCATCTTCCTTTAGTATTTCACACATAAATTTGTTAGGGAATTTGCCCTAGCTTTTTCTTGTGCTAGGGAAGGGTTTCCCTTAGTCATTTGAATAGGTTGTTAATCACATACCACTTTTAAAATAAGTACTAAAAACCACCCTATGTAAAATCTCATGTCACACTCTTTTTAAGCAGTCCCCATCATTCTTTCCTTATTTTCTTCATAGGAATTATCACTGTGTATTACACTTTGAATATGTAATTTAGTCATTTTTCATTGTCACCATTCATTTATAGACTTGAACTCCATGAAGAACAAATCTATTTTTTGTCTTTAAAATATTAATCTTGTACATCTAGAGCAGTGTTTGACACACAATCGGTACTCAATATATATTCATTTTCTACACAAATAATGATATAACTGTAGTTTTATCATCCAAAAGATATTAAATGGGGCAGCAGTGGCTCACATCTGTTATCCTAGCTACTAGGAGGCAGATCTGAGGATCATGGTTCAAAGCCAGACAACAAAAAAACCCAGCAGTAGAGCTGTGGCTCAAGTGATAGAGCACTAATTTTGACCATAATAGCTCAGTGATAGTATCCAGGCCTTGAGTTCAAGCCCCAGGACTGGCACAAAAATAGATTTTAAGAAATTCCTTGTATAAAAATCAACTTACAATGGATAACAGGTCTTGATGAAACTTTGAAACTATTGGAAGAAAACACAGAAGAAAATATTTCAAGAACAAGGCATAAGAAATAACTTTCTGAATAGGACTCCGATTGCTCAAAAGTAAGAATTGACAAATGGGAGTACATGAAGTCATAAAGCTCTGCACAGCAAAGGAAATCATCAACAGAGTAAGACAATAACAGAACAGGAGAAAAATCTTTCCCAGTTATTTTTCAACAGAGAATCAATATCCAGAATATATAAAAACTTCAAAATATTAAGCATCAAAAGACAAATATTCCTATTAGTCAATGGGCAATTGAGCTATACATACATTTTTCAAAGGGAGAAATAAAATTGGCCAATAAATACTCCCCAAAAGTTCAACATATTTAGTTATCAAAATTAAATGAAATAAAACCTCCCCTGAGATTCCCTCTTAACTTGGTCAGAAGGGCTTTCATTGAGAAAACAAACAACAGCAAATATTGGCAAGGATGCAAGGGAAAGTAACCCTTCTTTATTCACAACTGGTGGGAATGGAAATTATTCCATCTATTATGGAAATCTGTGTGGAGAGTCCTCACAATAAAACATCCATTTGATCCAATAACTTCTGATCACATTTCTGAAAGAATCAAAGTCAGCTTACCACAGAGACACTTTCACACCTAGTTTTCACACACTTTCATATGACTCACAATAGCTAAATTGTGCAGTCATCCTTGCTGCCCATCAATAAACAAATGGATAAATAATTAGTAAAGAAAAGCACACAATGGAATTTTATTTATGTATGTTAGGAAAATCTTGTCATTTGCAGGGAAAAAAATTGTGTGCCAGTCATTTCAGTATATGAAATAAACCAGTTCCATATATACTTTCTTACAGAGAAAAAGGAATCAAATGAAAAGGGGATTACCAGGGATGTGAAAAGGGAAACTGGATGGGGGACTGAGGGGGCAAAAGTACGGTGATAAATATGATGTATGGAAATGGGGAAATGAAGCTTCTTACTTCTTGCAATAAATATATACTAGGGAAAACTGAAAGAGTATGTTCTGAGGTACTGAGGTTCCATATTTAAATGTGAATGCATTTTCTATAGTGGGTGTAGCAATCCAGGTTGTGTCACTTGAAAAGCAACAATGAATGTACTGACATTTGAAGGATTCAAACAGTTCTATTGCTAGGATTTAATGATTAGTATCATATTCTGCATTATATATATATATAGAGAGAGAGAGAGAGAGAGAGATAGATAGACAGATAGATAGATGATAGATAGATAAAAGGAGAATTGGAAGAACAAGTATTGAACTAGTAGTGGGCACCCTTTGATATTTTGTTTATTCTCTATAGTATTATTAAAATGGTGTTTCTAAGATTGAAAAAGAATATACACACAGGCTTTGCTTCCCTGCTACTTTTTTTTTTTGTCAGTTGTGGGGCCTAAACTCTGGGCTTGGGTGCTATCCCTCAGCTGTTCAGCTTAAGGCTAGCGCTCTACCACTTGAGCCATAGGACCACTTCTGGCTTTTTCTGCTTATGTGGTGCTGAGGAATCAAACCCAGGGCCTCATGCATGCAAGGCAAGCACTCTACCACTGAGCCATCTTCCAAACCCCCTCTGTGACTTTTTGAATAGTTTGTTCTTATTGTTCTAAGAGCTTGAGATGTATCATTAACTTATTTATTTGAGGTATCTCTGATCTTATTAAATTTAAGAAGTCATAAACTTCCTTCTTAAAACTGCTTCTGATATATCCATAGGTTCCAATTTATTGAATTCTCATTTTTTTTCTAGGAATTAAAAACATTGCTCCCTGATTTCTTCAATGACTCACGTTTAATCTCCATGTTTTTATGTGGTATCTATAATTATTCTTTTTATAACATCTAATTTCATTGTTTTGTGATCTTATGATATACAAAAAATATTTTCTTGCATTTATAAAGATTTTCACTTCTACTACTAATGTTTCCTGTTCTGTTGAGTAGAGTGTTCTGCTACTCTTAGATGGAATTCTTGATCTTATATAGGTCCCTTTGGTCTGCCATGCAGTTTAACTCTTTGTTGATATTTTTTCTGAATGACAGAAACTCACTATTATAGCAGGAGCTATCTGCCATTTATTACCAGTAGTGCTTATTTTATAAAATTGGTCACCAATATTTGATGCATATGAATTTATAATTGTTGTATCTCTTTGAGCAATTTTTCCTGTTAATATATAATAACCTTCTTTACATCTTCTGATGTATTTTGGACTGAAGTTTATTTCATTAACTATAAGTATTTCCACTTGTTTTTGCTTTCCATATGCTTGTTATATCATTTTTCATCTTTTACCTAGAGTCTGTGTGTGTCTTTGCCAGTGAGGCATGGCTCCTGTACCAAAAAAGCTAGATATTTTGCTACATTTTCATTTTACTGAGTATATTTTCTATATTTGTAGTAGGATTACAGGAGTGATCCACCAGTACCATGTATTTTTATTCAGTCATTTGTGTATATCAGTACGGACTTACATTTTTTTAATTACTTGAATTAGGATAAAATAACCTAATTGTAATCTTACTATTTATCTGGCCATTTTAAAATTTAATTTTAAATTAAATTTTAAAATTTTTAAAAATTTTCACCAATGTACTACCTAATACATGATGCATAGCTATACTGACTTCTGTATCTCTTTCTGAATTTTTAATTTTATTAAAAATCTTTAAGTAGTTGTACAAAGGGCTTTCAACTCAACATGTCAGTTTATAAGTACAATGCACAATGCATCTTGTTCACAATGTCATCCTTCCCAATGGTCTCATCATTTCTCTGTGCTCCCAAATGATTCATATTTCTGACTTAAATCCTGCCCCATAGAGTTCATTTTAACCTTCTAGATTTCTGTATTTTAATGTCACTCAATTAAAATATCTGTCACTATATATAATATTTTAATTTATTGATTCAAACTAATGCATAGTTTGATAGTTGGCAATCACATTAGGATAGTTTTGGAATGCAGTTATCTTCTGTCTTTAACTTGAGTATTTGCCAAAGTTGTCATTCCTATCAATCTGTCTAGAAACATTTCTTCTCTGATACTGTCTGCTAGGAGTTCTGCATACCTCTGTCAGATGGGTGAGGTTGGGGAAGCTTTCTGTTATTTGTTGAATAGTTTCAAAGAGTTGTTTTTCAGAATCACTTGAGTACCTCTGTGGTCAATTGTTTCTTTGGCATTCTAGTTTAAATGATCATATATATATATATATATGTATATATATATATATATATATTTACCACTTTCTCTTTCCATTCTTCATGCTTGGTTGACATATCCTTTACTTTTACATATACTTACATGTACTTTGAAATTATTTTTATCTTGAAATTATTTTTGTTTTTCTTAAGAGCAATTAAAAGTAAGCAGCATATTTTACTTTCATTTTATTTCCAGCATTCTCTTCTTAACTTCTTTGTACAGAGCTAATTTTCAGTTTGTTATCATAATCATTCTGTCTGGAGAATTTCCCTTAACATCTCTTATGAATTACTTTTCTGAGCATAAATTCCCTCCCTCCGCTTTGGTTTGATAAAAGTTTTTTCTTTATTTCTCTTTTATATTTTTAAAGATATTTTCATTTGTATGTTTTGTCCCTTTGGAATTTGAAAAATGTCACTTCTTGTGCTCTGTTTTGCTTGCTTTTTGGTGAGACGCTTTCCATATCATGTATCTTATTCCTCTGTGTGCAAAAGTTCTTCTCTAGCAGAGAAAGACTATTCCATCTTCACTTTTCAGTTGGAATATGATATATTTGTTTTTAAAATTTGCTTTGTTTTAATATTTCTTGGTAGTTTCCAAGCTACTGCTGCTGCTGCTGCTCTTCCTCCTCCTCCTCCTCGCCTTCTTCCTCCTCCTCCTTCTTTCCTTCTTGTTTTTTCTTTCTTTCTTTCTTTCTTTTTTTTTTTGGTGGGTTAGTTGTAGGGCTTGAACTCTGGGCCTGGGCTCTGCCCTGAGCTCTTCTGCTCAAGACGATTGCTCTACCACTTTGAGCTGTACTGTCACTTCTGGTTTTCTGGTGTTTAATTGGAGATAGAAGTCTCATGGACTTTACTTCCTAGGCTGGCGTTGAACCATGGTCGTCAGATCTTAGCCTCCTGAGTACCTAAGATTACAGGCGTGAGCCACTTCTTGAATCTGTGATTTGGTGTTGGTGTCCATCTCAAATATAAATGTAATTGCCTCATCTCTTGGGGGGTATTTTTCTTGCTTTTTTTGGGGGGGTCCGGTCGTGGGGCCTGAACTCTGGGCCTGGGCACTGTCCCTCAGCTCTTCAACTCAAGGCTAGCGCTCTACCACTTGAGCCACAGAGCCATTTCCAGCTTTTTTCTTTTTGTTTATGTGGTGCTGAGGAATTGAACCCAGGGCCTCAGGCATGCAAGGCAAGCACTCTACCACTGAGCCACCTTCCCAGCCCCTTTCTTGCCTTTTTATAATGTTTTCTAGTTTCTCAATTAAAAGTCAAGAATCTCATAATGAGGTGAATACTCTGTTTTTTTTTTTAATCTGGAAATAGATGTGTTCTTTCTACCATTTGAGACATTCTTCAGCCCCTCTTTTATTCATTTTGCTTTAGTTATTCTTCGGATAGAACCATGGGCTTTTTGCCAGGGTCAGCCAGGGCTATGATTCTCCTACTATACTTCCAACATGTCCAGGAACATAAATGTGCATCACATGCCAGGTTTATGCATTGACATAGTGTCTGCTAACTTTTTTGCACAGATTAGACTCAAATTGTGATCCTCTCACTCTCTGTCATCTGAATATCTGGGATTACAGGTCTGAGCCATTGAGCCTAGCTTTACTGAGAAATCAGAGTGGGCTGTGTCTGATATTTGCTGTTTCTATGGTTACTTGTAGGGTACCACAATTTTTAAATCTCTCTATGCAAAGCTTTGTGCTTAGAGTCAGGCTGCTTTGCCAATGCATTGTCTGCTAAATCTTTATGTGATTAAAACAAAATTGGGTCACAAAGAATTTCTTTTTGTTTGTTCTTGTTTCATGCCTATCTTTTCCCCAGAAGTATCTTGCTGTTGGTTGTTACAACTCACTAGCTAGGTTGTGGGGATAGGGTTATTGCAAAGGAACAGTCTCTATTCTTATTAAGTTTCATTCTTTTCAAAAAATTAAAAAATGTTGGTATAAAAGTGATGTACAGAAGTGTTACAGTTACATCAGTCTGGTAAAGAGTACATTTCTTTTTTTTGTCTTGGAACTTTTGGTTTATTCCTGAACAATGCATTACAAATATGACAAGTATCCCAGTCTACTCTCCCTAATCCGATTCAGTTGGAAATACAAAAACAGGCAGAAACACCCATAATCCTTCTCTATTCAAAGACACTATCCACATATGACAGGCTACTATACAAGAAGACTATGTCATCCACAACCCTTCCTTCCCCTTGATTTCTTTCCTTCTACCTCTTATCCAATGAAAAGTGAAGAGATACTGCTAAGACACAAGCTTGTGCTGCCAATACTACCATCACCACACCACCTATTCCTGTATGTGACCAATTCATCACAGCATTCTCCTCTTGTGTTCTCAAAACAGTTAAAACTAGCACTTTTTAGGATTCCTGTTTGACACTGACAAGCCAGAGGTGATTGTTTACAAGATACCTTCTACATAGGAGGAGAATTAAAGTCACAGGGCCACAGCTGGCAGTATGATTATCTCAGAAGAGATTCTAAGATCAGCAAAGTCCCTCTGAGTCCTAAATCGGGTTCTGAGATCCTTCTCCCAAGCATTTAGAATATCCCTCAAGGCTGGGGACAAGCTCTCCGGGACACTAAAGGAATAGAGCAGACATCCGGGCAGTGACTACATGAAATGGGGTCAGGGCTAAACAGTTGTCATCAACATGGTTCACATGAAAAGTATAAGAGACAGGGTAGCCCAAGAGGATGCCAAATACAGTACAGAGATTCCACTGTGAGGAATGAAGCCTGCTGTGGGAGGCTCCTAAGGATGAGGTTCTCTGCAGCCTCTGCAGATGTGTGATGATTTCAGTCACAAGAGCCTTCACATTCTGAAGCTGGCCTAAGGAACAGATAGAAGGGTGAGGTTGGGAACTGGAAACATCCACAAAGGCTATGGTCCCAAGGAGCACCTGTTCCAAATGCTGACATGCTTGCTTAGTTAGGATCGACAATTAGGCTGTTCTCTCCAATGTCAAGAATGTGAAGTCCTGAGGCCAGGAAGCCCAGTTCTTGCAGCTTGTCCACATAGCTCTGAAGCACCATTACTCCTGCTGAGTTGCAATCATACAGTACCGCTGGCTTCAACCCCTGGACCACAGCGAGTACCTCTCCAGCTAGGTGGAGGCAGGTGGCTGGAGGTAGACCCTTTCTCTTTCCCATGCCCAAGGTCTGCTGAGCAGAGGGCTCAGTGGTGACATGGTGTGTGGAAACACCATCAAGCATGGCTCTTTAGCTAGAGAGTTTCTTTCCCTGGGTCCAGACCCTTGAGGAGGAGCCGCATGTCTGATTATAGATTTGTTAAGGAGGCCCAGGTCTCCCTCATAGACCTTCAGCCTGCACTTCCGCTGCAGGGTCATGGGCTCAGTAACTCCTTCCAGTGTCCTGCCTGTGGCCCAGAAAGGCAACCAGTGTCCCGAGCTGTACACCACACTGGCTCTCCCGCCCGTGCAAGGTCCCAAGCAGCCAGCTGGGTTCCAAGACAACCATCTTAGTTCTGGAACCACCAGCTCAGCTCCAGGTTGGTAAAGAAAGCCTGAACACACAACCCAACTGGACTCCACCGGCCGGCCAGTCGGCCGTCTGGCTTCTACCCTCTCCCATGAAGTCTTGGCACTCAGAGCATTTCTTTTCTGGGCTATTTTACCCCTTCTCTTGCTAGCTCCAGTTTTGCCCCCGTTCCCTACTGACAAGTTGTATAGTTCATTTTCAATAGGTTTCATTCTTTTTCTTTTTGATTTTGGAGCTGGAACTCAGGGCCTGGGCACTGTCCCTGAGCCTCTTTGTACTCAAGGCCAGCGCTCTACCACTTGGCCACAGCACTACTTCTGTTTTTTTTTTTTTTTTTTCTGAGTAGTTTATTGGAGATAAGTCTCATAGACTTCTCTGCCTACTGGCTTTGAACTGTGATCCTCAGGTCTCAGATTCCTGCATAGCTAGGATTACAGGCATGAGCCACAGGTGAAAGGCTAATAAGTTTCATTCTTAATCAGGAGCTCTTTCCATGGTTCTTGGAATGATGAACTTCTTAGATTTACTAGGTTTTTCTTTTCCCTACTGTAGGGCATGACTTTAGTCTTGTGTTTGCTAGGCAAGTACTCTTACCATTTGACATTCATATCCTGCCTTTGTGTTTTAGTTTTTCAAAGAGGTTTTTGTGCTTTTTTACCTAGATAAGCCAAAGGGCATAGTTCAACCTATATCTCAGAACTGGAATTACAAGTGCTTCTCATCATAGCAGTTTTGTGCTTAGTGCCTTCCTAAATTTACATAGTCTGGCCTCAAATCATGCTTCTTTTATCTCCATCTCACAAGTAGCTTGGATTATACCCACTTGCAACAAGCTACTAGGCTCAGCCTACTGACCATTCTTTCCAAGTAGACATTCCAGCTGCAATTGGCATCACCATTCTTCTAAGGGTAACAATGGCTGCTACACTACAGTTCACAGACTACAGGCTTTGTTCCATAAGGGATACAGGGAAGAGGAGTCTGGAATTTCCCCTTTAGCATCATTGCTGTTCCTCTCTACCGTGTCTGAATCACAGGAGACAAATTTTTTAGGGATCTTTTCCAATTAATTTTGTGAGTACTCCCATGGAATTCATTGAGGAAGATCTTGCAAGATATGGATTCCTCCAATTTGGCAGTCCATGAGTTTCATGTCTCTGTCAGTATGCATCAGCGATCTTGGTCAAATATTCTTTCTGGTGTATGATAGAATTTACTCAGGTTTGGGACTGATCGCATTCCTTTTTTTTTCTTTCTTTTTTTATTAATAAGTTTTTTCTTGTGAAAATATTGTACAGAGGGGTTACAATTACATGAGCAAGGTAATGAGTACATTTCTTATCAAGCATTGTTGCCTCCTCCTTTGTTTTTCCCTTACCATCCCTACCCTCCTATCTTCACGACTACCGCCCCCCCAAACTTGTAAAGTTTGTTTTTCGACATAGCATCTTGTTCCTTTTCTTTTTACTCTTTCTGTTCTTCCTTCTCCTCCTCCTTCCTCCCTCCCCATGATCTTCTTCCTGTTCTTATCATTTTCTTTTATTTTCCCTTTCCCTGTCAGTCCTTTGTTTCTTCCTTCTCCTTTTGGTGCTAGAGGTTAAACCCAGGATTTAGCACATGCCAAGTACCACAAGCTACATCGAAACTGTAATTTCTTTCTCCTTCCTCAAATTTATCTCCCCTTTTTAACTATCTCCCTTTCTTTTACTTCACTGATTTATAAATATTTCTCTATAGTTCTTCTCTATTCCTTTTTCTCTTGTTGCCAAAATGGTTCATTTGTGGACATTTGACTGTAAAATGAGTGAGACTGAAAAAGAAGTAACATATTCACTGTTGTCACTTTAAAAAAACCAAAAACTTCAGTTTCTGATTTTCCAACCCATTGACAAGCAGTGCAGATTCCATTTGTCCTATGTTTACAAATACAGCTGATTTTTTTTTTTTTTGTCAGTTGTGGGCTTGAACTCTGGACCTGGGTGCTGTCCCTTAGCTTTTCAGCTCAGTGCTAGCACAGTGCTAGCACTCTACCACTTTAGCCACAGCGCCACTTCTGATTTTCTGAGTGGTTTATTGGAGAAAAGAGTCTGTCAGACTTTTGTGCCCAGGCTGGCTTTGAACACGATCCTCAGATCTCAGCTTCCTGAGTAGCTAGGATTACAAACATGAGCCACTGGCACCTGATCTGAAATCTTTAATGTTTACATTTTGATAAGACAAAGCTGTTTTTTTTACTATGTATTTTTTTTCTGAGATCAGGTTATTTATAATTTAACTTCAGATTTTTCTTTTTTGAGACTGGTCTTGCTATATAGCTCTGATTAGATTTAGACTTATTTATTTATCTAATAATTTGTATTGTAAAGATGATGTACCATTATATAAGTCAGGTATTGACTACATTTCTTTTTGAACACTGCCACCCCACCCTCATTTTCTCCCAGTTTTCCCCATCTCCCCTCCCTTCACAATCATATAGTGTCTATTGTATATCACTACTTAATTTATTCACTCTTCATTCCATCATTTCTGTGCTTCCCCTTCCCCTCCCCAAATCAGAGAAACATATTTAAGATAAAAGGTACAGAAATATATAACTGTAACCTCTCTGTACAGTATCTTTAAAATAAAAAAAATATATTTAATATACAAAGCAGCAAAAGGGGCAAAACAGAAAAAAAAAACAAAAAAAAGAACCCCCAAAAGTAAAATTAAGCCGGGTGCTGGTGGCTTACGCCTGTAATCCTAGCTACTCAGGAGGCTGAGATCTGAGGATTGCGGTTCAAAGCCAGCCCAGGCAGGAGAGACCGTGAGACTCCTATCTCCAATAAAAACCACCAGAAAGCTGGAAGTGGCGCTGTAGCTCAAGTGGTAGAGCGCTCGCCTTGAGCTGAAGAGCTGAAGGACAGTGCCCAGGCCCTGAGTTCAAGCCCCATGGCCGACCAAGAAAAAACAAACAAAAAAACCCCAAAAAAGTAAAATTAAAAAAATCTTGTTTCCATTTCTTGGAGTTCATTTTGGTAAGCATCATTTTAAATGATCATATGCACATAGCTATTGAGACCTTATGATTCTCACCTAAGAATATCCTCCTTTGGTCTAACTGTGTGAATTCTTTTTTTTTTTTTTTTTGGGTACGGTCGTGGGGCCTGAACTCTGGGCTTTGGCACTATCCCTCAGCTCTTCAGCTCAAGGCTAGCGCTCTACCACCTGAGCCACAGTGCCACTTCTGGCTTTTTTTCTTTTTGCTTATGTGGTGCTGAGGAATCGAACCCAGGGCCTCAGGCATGCAAGGCAAGTGCTCTACCACTGAGCCACCTTCCCAGCCCTCACTGTGTGAATTCTATGCTTCTATCAGAAAGAATGACGTTGCCCTATTTGTAGGAAATGGACAGACTTGGTAAAAATTACATTAAGTAAGCCAGACTCAAAGAAACATAGATTGCATGGTTTCCCTCATTCGTAATAATTAGAATGTGTTTATAAATCTACAAGTAGGAAGTGGTGCTGTGGCTCAAGCAGTAGAGTGCTCACCTTGAGTTGAAGAGCTGAGGGACAGCGCCCAAGACCAGAGTTCAAGCCCCACAACCGACAAAAAAAAAATCTACAGGTAAATCCAGTGGATAGTAAAAGACAAAAGTTACACTTGGAAATGATAAAATTAAACAGAGCTCTAAACATTCACACAATAAGACTAAAGGAGTATATTCTTTTTTTAAAATTTTTTAAATTTTTTTGGGTCTGGTCGTGGGGCCTGAACTCTGGGCCTGGGCGCTGTCCCTCAGCTCTTCAGCTCAAGGCTACCGCTCTACCACTTGAGCCACAGTGCCACTCCAGCTTTTTTTTTGCTTATGTGGTGCTGCGGAATCGAACCCAGGGTCTCAGGCATGCAAGGTAAGTGCTCTACCACTGAGCCACCTTCCCAGCCCCAGGGAGTATATACTTAAAAGAAGATCACAATTGCTTCTATTTATTATGTAGCCAAGTTGGTACTAAATTTGGAATTCCCCAGCTTCAGCTTCCTTAGTGGTGGGATTACAGTTGTATACCATCATGCTTAACTTTATCTGTAGTTTTAATTGACAGTTCTATTCCATTTCTATGTAGGGCTTCCTAATTAGTACTTCATGTACAATTAAGAATATGACAGGTGTGCCTGCAATTTATGTCAACAACTAAGATATAAAGCTAGAAAATAAAATTTAAACTATAGTCATAAACATCTCCTTAAGGTAATGACTACTTTAAGTTATTAAACTTAAATACTAACATTTAAAAAGTTAGAATCACTATCTGCAGCAAAATACATTGAAATTAGAATTCACAATGAAGCAATTTTAACATAGAACACAGTATCACACACAGTTCTTGCCACAGAAAATAACAATAAGACATTCTCTGTGATCAAGGAGTTCATGTTAGTGTATAAACCCTGAAGAATGAGGAGCAATGTGTCTGATGAAGTTTGAGCAAGAGCATTGTAAGTGGCAGCCATGGCACAAGAAAAGGTTTAGAAATAGAAGGAGTGATTTATGGAAACTATATGTAGATACTTGAGGACAGGAATCATGTGTAGAAGTTGCTCACTATAATGTCCTTAGCACAAACAATATCCAGTCAATATTTCCTGAGCTAGTGGATAAATACAACAGCAAAGTTAAAAATGTCTTATGAATTGCATTTCAGGTAATAACAATGAGTTTAGATTTCATCTTATACATCAGAATTTACTGAACTATAACCTAGAAAACATTGTATGAAAAATTAATAAGCATTAAATAGTCAAATGAAGATCTAGTCTAGGGAGGCACAGATGGCGCATATCTATAATTCAAGCTACTCAGGAGGCTCAGATCTGAGAATCATGGCCCGAATCCAGCAAATACTCCAGACTTATCTCCAATGAACTGTCAAAAAGCTGGTCAAGGTAAAGCACTAGCCATGAGTAAAAAAGCCAAGTGAGAAGATGAGACCTGAGTTCAGGCGCCAGTAACAGCTCCAGTGTGTACACACACACATATCTAAGAAACACACATAACATAGAGCTAAATAATTTTCTTTACTGAAATACTTTTCAGACCTTCGTAAGTTAATGTTGGCTATGACCTCAGAAATATTCAGGTTAAATTGTGGTTTCGATTTTATAGAACTTAGCTACTTGTCCCACCTGCCTGAAGCCTGTTCCTAGTAATTCTTACATTAGGAAGGCTATTGTAGACAATAGGGATATTTTCTTTTGGATAGAGTATTTTCATGAATAGATTTTATATGAAAACAGATCTGGAGTTGGGAAATCCATTGAAGATTGTTGTCATCAAATGGGGAAGAGGTGATGAGGCCTAAATGCAGACATGACCAGTGAGGATAAAGGGGAAGACAGAAAGATGTCAAGGGAGTAGAATGAAGATAATTTACTAACACGATTGCTGGGGACTTACTAGAAGGGAGTAAAGCTTTGTTTTGGTTACCAAGGTAGAGATACCAGTGGAAAAGAATATGGATTATAGGACAAAGAGGAGTTCTAAAGAGAAAAAGCACGATTATTTGTAGGCCATTTTGCTCTAAGTTCAAGTAGACAGCCTCCATTAGTAATGCAGCATACAATTAGATATATTTGTTTGGATCACAGGAGAACCTAGAAATAAAGAAAGAAAGCTCTGTGGATGCCTTTTCTAAAGCTGCTTAGGATATTTCACCTTCCTCTTCGAAAGCCATGTAGATAGATATGTGAGGCCTGCTATTGTCTTACTCCATTTTGTGCTGCTGTAACAAAATACCACAGTCTAGGAGGATTACTCATGAGACATTTATTTGTCATATCTTAAAACTGGAATTCCACTATGGTTGAGTTTTGGTGAGGACTCTTTGCTTGGTCGCAGCCTGATGTTTTTAACCTTATATCCTTACATATGGTCATAACTAACAATAATCCTTCACGTGAGAGTTTCACTCTCATGTCCAAATTACTTCTACATACCTCATTTTCCAATGCCATCCAATTAAAGATTTAGATTTTACTATGTGAATTTTGGTATTACAGACTTTCCATCTGTTGCAGCTGTAACAGAATTCACAAACCTTCTCATCTCCAAGCTAAGAAAGCTTAGATTCCTCAATTATTTCCAGTTTGAAACCATTATTTGGGCCAGCTTTATCTCTCTGAACGCACTGTTAGTCACCAATGCTTCCCCTAAGATTTGGTGTCACACTAAACCTTGCAACACGCTCATACAATTTTCTTTACTGAGTGTTGTTTTCTTTCTTTCTTTTCTTTCTAATCTGAGTCTCAACTGTTTACTACTCCTTTCTACTGGGCCTTTAAGTTGCCATGCTTTTTGAGTCATAGCCACTTTCCTGTGAACTGTCACCAAAGGAGAAATTTCTCATGTCTTTTCTGTAATCCCCACTTTGTCTAGTTTAACTTTAGTGTTCAATCTTACTGTTGGAATTGCTGTTTGTTCTCTGCCTGTCCTTATGTATATGTGTGTCTGTTCCTGGCTTGTAGCATTTTCAATCAAGACCTGCTTTGGGCAATACAATGCGGGGATCACAGCCATTTGCTCATTCCATATACCCTTGTACTTGATGCTTGGTTTCTACATATCCATCAACAGCCTTTCCATTTTGCTCCAGCCAGCATCTCAGATTTATCCAGAAAAAGATGTTAGTTAGGATTATTCACCAATTTCTTGTTTTTGTTGGTCATGGGGCTTGAACTCTGGGCTTGAGCGCTGTCCCTCAGCACTTCAGCTCAAGGCAAGCACTCTACCGCTTGAGCTATAGAGCCACTTCTGGTTTTCTAGTGGTTTATTGGAGATAAGAGTCTCACGGAGTTTCCTGCCTGGGTTGGCTTTGAATCGAGATCCTCAGATCTCAGCCTCCTCAGTAGCTAGGATTACAGGCGTGAGCCATCGGCGCCCGGCTTATACACCAATTTCTTTGAATATAGGAGCTGTATGTATTCTTTAAATTTCAGAGATCTAGCACAGTTAGGCTCCTACAGACAAGGTTATTGAGTATATAAATGAGTAGCTATGTAAAATTTACTTGAAAAAAAAGTTGATACTAAAACAGAGAATGTCTTGAGGTTTTCTTTCATAAAACTTGGACTGGAGCTGAAACAGCAGGGGATAGTTGGGCATTTTCTTCTTCCATTCTCTCATTTTTCCTCCCTCCCTTCCTCCCTCCCTTCCTTTCTTCCTTCCTTCCTTCCTTACTTTTCTTTCATTCTTTCTCTCTCTTTCATCCTTCTTGTCCACCACCTGAAAGCATTCATGCTTTCCCATCATATTATTATTTTCCCATCGTATTATTATTTTCATTTAACAGATGAAAATCTGAAGCCAACGAGCTGACGCAGTCAAAGCTGATTAGTGGGGTGGGAGGGATGTATCAAATCCTAGACTTTTAACTGACTCACTTTGTCTTCCCTACACCTTGGTGCCTGTTCACTGCATCTTTAATGAGCTCTATGTCACTAATTATTTGCTTTTGTTTTTGTCTTCTTAACCTGAGAAACAGAAAATGAAAGGCTACAAAATATCTGAGGATTTGTTTTTACAGGAACATTGGTTATTTCTTAAGAATTAGATGCCCTAATTATTTTCCTGGAAAAGACTTTTAAGATAAATTAGTTTTGGGTTCCAATGTACTAATAAAGTACCATGCCAGAGTGACTCAGAAATAGTAGCTGTTTACTGCTTTCATTTCATAATGTACAGAAGAGACCATGCTGACACACTCAGGTAAAAGAGGATGTATTTTATTGAAGTAAGATTGAGAGTATGGAAAGTGAAGAATTGTTAAGTCAGTCAATGAATTACAGAATAACTGTTAAATGTTATCATATAAACTTTTATAGTATAGGTGGGCCCACTCAGTGTCTTTCTGGCTAAATCTGACTTTTGCCTTGGTAATAAATTAAAAAAACATTTCTAATTGTTCATTCTAACACTTTAATATTCTCTCCAGGTATAGTAGGAAATATTGCCACTTTATAAATCTTCATCTAGAATGGACTTAATAGTAAAAAGCCTACAATTTAGGTCATCTGTGAGAGAGAGAAAATTTATTCTTATTGGCATCATTAGAAAGGAAGCTTACATTTAGTTGGAGGGCAAAACAGGTCCAGAGAAGTTTAGTTTGAAGTTGTGATTTGAACCAAGATCTGACTGAATTGTGTAGCTTTGATTTCTAAGCTATACTGTTTTTTGTCATTAATGTTTCTATGAATAAATTTTCAAATGGTTTTCTTTAAGATCCCGAATGTAGTTGAGTGAATAGGGG
>NW_012267267.1:8049880-8072746 GCF_000151885.1 Dipodomys ordii
TCACTTAATATAATTTTTTCCAAGTCTTTCCATTTCCTAACAAATGGGGCAATGTCATTCTTTCTGATGGAGGCATAGAATTCCATTGTGTATATATATCACATTTTCTTGATCCATTCATCTACTGAGGGGCATCTGGGTTGGCTCCATATCTTAGTTATAGTAAATAGTGCTGCAATAAACATAGTTGTGCTGGTAGCTTTAGTGTGGTCTTGTTTGTAAACATTTGGGTAAATGCCCAAAAGTGGGATTGCTGAGTCATAGGGGAGCTCTATGTGGAGTCTTTTGAGGAACCTCCATACTGCTTTCCAAAGTGGTTGAACAAGTTTACACTCCCACCAACAATTATTGTCAACTATCAGCACTCTTCATTCTATATTCTCTCCCCATTTCCTCTTGTTTCTTTCCTACATTGTGTGTGTATGCATGTATATATTCATCTACTTACCCATCTATATAAAATCTATTATCTTATTTGTATATCATGATTATTAGTATAAACTATGAGGATCATAATTATACATATGATAGAAAAACTAGGATATGAGTTTAATCACAAAGGTTTAGTGGAATTCATCAGAGACAAGAGACAGAAAAATAGGTGTCTGTAAACTCTTATATCCTATCGAGGTGTGAGTCATTCTCTTGGGCTGAGTAGAGAAATAATGTTATGTTAGTAGATTGATTACAAACACAAAGGTGGATAAAATATGTTAGAAAAGTTTATCATTAGGATGGTCTGGATTTCATACATGCCTATAAAGTACTTCAACCACACCCACCCTTATTTTTACATGCTTCTTTTATGGGAACACTCTCATGATTTGGTTGGTTGACAATTTTGGGGGTCTTGCATTCTTTGTGATGTAGCATGGCAATTGGGGGTGGGAATTGGAAGTGGCTATAGGAGCTTCTCTATGGATATATTTCCTCCTGCATATCCACCCTTTAAAGTGGTTGGATTAAAGGTAGACATTTGACTTAGGCAAAGGCATCCGGCATTATTTTCTGTAGACTAATAAGGATGTTGATTTTTAAAAAATGAGCTGGGGATGGGCACTGGTGGCT
The DNA here is from genome assembly GCF_000151885.1 of Dipodomys ordii. NCBI lineage: Eukaryota > Metazoa > Chordata > Mammalia > Rodentia > Heteromyidae > Dipodomys > Dipodomys ordii. The sequence continues at coordinate 8,050,949 of NW_012267267.1, forward strand.
CAAGCCTGGAATCATAGCTACTCAGGAGGCTGAGATTTGAAGATCATGGTTCAAAGCCAGTTCAGGCAGGAAAGTCTTAGAGACTCTTATCTCCAATTAACCACCAGAAAACACACACACACACACACACACACACACAAAGAAAAAAAAAGAATAAAAAGGGCTAGGCCCTGTTGGCTCATGCCAGTAATCCTAGCTACTCAGGAGGCTGAGATCTGAGGACTGAAGTTCAAAACCAGCCCCAGGCAGGAAAAAAATCTATGATTTTTTTCTTCACAGTTTAAAAGAGTTTATTTTATAAAGTGAAAGTAAAGTCCACTCAGAACTGGATATCTCTCACTGCATGGTCCTGCAATGATGCTTTATGTTGCCTCTATCCTCCCCTTTCTCTCCTTCCCTCAGGCAATCTATCAGGGTATGATTGTTCTGTCTGAATCGAGCCAGGCCTTCTCCAGGTCATGGTAGGCTTCCCTGCTTGAAACAGTCCAGATCCTCTCTGGTATGGTGCTCTGAGAAAGGTGTGTTTGGCCTCAGACATGATGAGATCTAAGACCCTTCCCTAAATGTGGCCACCAGTGGAGGAAGGGCAAGCCAGCCCAACCAGTTCTCTGATGTCTTTCATGCCCCTCCCTCTCCCTCACCAATGTTCCCTGACTGCTGAGGGGACATGGAGGGCATCAGGCTCTATTCTGGCTATTTCCTGCAGAATAGGGTGGGGGGAGGGGATGAAGGGAGTCCATAATCACTTAAGAGGAGACTCAGAGGAATAGAGGGGATTTTAAGCAGTTGTAGTGATGCTGGTCTTCAGGTCCTTGGTTGTTGGTATTAACATCCATGATTATTTTTAGTTTGACTTGATCTTTTGTTGTTGTCAAGCCCCATATTGGGCACTAAGATGATGCACAAGTGTAGAGGGTTGTTGTTCTCCAACAAAATAAAAATACGTGTCAGGAACAGCAAGCACAGTTTTAGAACTTATTTAAGAAAGAGAAAGCAAAGGCCACCCAGACAAATGATTAGCAGGAACCAGAAACTGGTTGTCCTCCATGAGACTAATCTCCATATAAAACTACCTTCCCTTCCAAAAAAAAAAAAAGAAGAAGAAGCTAGGAGTGGAACTGTAGCTCAAATGGTGGAGCATGAGACTTGAGTGAAAGAAGCATAGGTCAGCACTTAGACTGTGAGTTTAAGCCTCAGGACGAACACACACACACACACACACACACACACACACACACAAATTGTCCATTTCTTTCTAAAATTACAGGTGCTAAAGATCTTATTTGTTGATACTAGAAATAATTTGCATAATAATGAAACCATCCAAGAGTAAAGATGAGCTGAAAATGAAAGAATGAATGAGATGGGATGGAGGGATGGTTGGCGAGTTGGAAAAGAGGAAGAGATGGGAAAAAAGGACTGGAGGGAGAGGGAGAGAAAGAGGAAATGAGAGAGATGAGAGAGGGAGAAAGACAAGAGAGATAAAGAAATGTCACGAGTTGGTAAAATCATTTAAACTTCTAAACTAAGCTTTACCTGAAGCTTCCTAATTACATGGGATTATTTCTATTGTCAGAAGGTGGGTTCATGTTTGCTACTTACAAAAATAAAATGCTTAGAGAAGATGAAAAAACAAACAGGAGTGAAACTGGGCAGAATTCATCTAGCAGCTGAAAGAGGAGTGGCAGAAAAGGGTGTTTAAGCTACTAGTTAGTGTACATAGATAGCCCAAAGGAAGTCAAAATTATAGAACAAAATTTGGAGATGCAAGTATGCTGGAAGATGCATCGATTCTGCTCTGGCTTGATTTGTGAAGTATGGACAGTTATAATTAAACAATGTTCAGAGAAAAATCTACAACCAGGGTAAATTCAGTATCAAAAAATGAATCCCTTCTTGGCTTCAAGAGTTCAAGTCAACACAATTCCAGAGGAGGAGACAGAAGAAGCAGCTGAATTGACAAGGAAAGGCAGGTTTGGATGGTGAGTTGGTCCAAAGACATAGATTTCTTGTTTATTAAGGTTTCCTGTTAAAAAGAAGTCTGGTCCCCTGCTCATTGGAAAGAATAGCTTCTTTGTCTCTGGAGAAAGATAATTTTAAACTGAGGATTGGGATATTAAGAACCCAAAAGCTTCTGGAAATGGAGATATAGGATGGTTCCAAGTAGAAAGAGGATAGTCCCCAAAAAAGTGTCTCAGGAGAGATTTTAGAACTACAGGGCTTGCCACTATATTTTTCTAAATCTTATTGGAAATCATGAATATTCCAGAGATCAAAAAATAGAGGCAGTCAATATGCAAGGAAATGAAGCAATGGTTTTAAACTCTCTTTTGAAGGTCTTTGTATGTATTCAACTTGATAGAACTGTAGCCATCTTGCATCAAAACCATTGTGATTACTGCTGAGTAACCCTAGCCATTGTATGCTTCATAGTTTCACAGTAAACCTTAAATAGATAAAAATCAGTAGAGTAACATGTGAAGCTTTAAAATTGGAGACATCAGGGAAGTGCTAGCTTTTGGCATTAACTTAGGGAAATCAGGTACATTTCAGGTGGGATGAAGTCACTTTTGTCCTAGCCCTTACATACACCTTCTTCTTGAACAAAATTTCAGGCATTCAACTACTTTTACTTCCACCCAAGCCCATTTTTGTCTCGGTAAGCCCCCAATAAATCTCACTGTGCAATTCTAGTTCTCTCTGCTTCTCTTTCTTAGGTCTTATGGCACTTTGGGGACAGTCCTCAGAAATTAGACTGTTTGAAACATTAGTAAAAGCATTTGCAAGCAAAATTTTAGGTAAAAGTCAAATGCATAAGCCAATAAAATGTTGATTAGTTCAGTCAGGGATGGGATCTGACCATCTGCCTACCGGAGTCCCCAGTCTGTGATGCTCCTTAAGGACACTGTCACCCCAGTTTACACAAGAAAACTATTGTTCTACCTCAAAGGAATTTGTGTAATCTAGTCCAGTTTCCCAGGGTAGGAAAATAGTCACTGATATGGTTCTGTAGCTCTGGCCTTGGGTTTGACAGTTGTGATGATCTGTATTTTCAAGAACCTGCTGGAAGGAGAGAAGCCTCATCAGGTTGTGGCTTTGAAGACTGAGATCTCAGTGCTTCATTTCTACTTTTATCAGTGACTGTGGCTAATAAGAAAGTCTTGTAAGCCCACAAAGAACTATAAAAAAGTATTGGACCATTGTTTTCTTTGATAGGGCATCTCACAGGGATAGTAAAGAATGTCTTTTTCTCAATCCACACATATTATCCATCCATCCAAAGACACTTCATATTCCTGTCTATGTTTCAAATTTCAGCATGAATACCACCTTCTCTAGGAAGGAAGCCTCCATTGTTTCTTTCTGTCCTTGTTTTCCTAGATTGGGGACATTTTTCCATACCTGTAACTGTCTACTGCCATTAAATTGCAAACACTGCATTGAAATTGGACCAAATGATTCATTTTTATATCTCTGGTACTTTTATGAAAATACAAAAGTATATTTATATCAATTAATTCATACAAAAATGGCAAAAAAAGATGAGTTAGAATTTAAGAAGGAAGCTAGGGCAGAGATATTTTTGTAACATCCAGTTTTGTGAATTTATATCTCATTTGATATTAACACAGCATCTTGAGGAAATTGGATAGGCTGTTCCTTCAGATTAGCAATAATACCATCTGATGATCATGAATACTATACATAGACATGAAAGCCTTAAGTCTTAGCCAAAGAGATGGCTCTCTGATTCTTAGACTTTTGGAATTGAAAAAGAAACTGCTAAAATTGCATTCTGGTGTCTGTGTCATGTTCACTTGTAGCCTGAATATTTATTTTGAAGCTATTATTACTGATATTTGTTTTCTGCTTGCGTGTCCTTGCTACTGATGGTGCCATTCTACTGCAAGGTCTCATAGGACAGGATTCGTCCTTATCTCTTTAGTGACTAGTCCAAGGTAGAAAGACTTGCTGATTGACAAAGCCGAGTTTCCTAGAACCTTATTTGTGATAACAAAGTTTATTAGGCATTAGATACAAACTGCCTAATAATTAGATATATAATTTTATGTTTATATAAAGATTTTCAAGTATATGTGTATAAATACTCATTTACACACACACACACACACACACACACACACACACCACCTAGGCTTGTACATCTGGACAATGCATTTCTATTTTCCTCATCATCTGAGAATAAATTTAATCAAGCAATTCAATAGCTATAAAGAGAGTAATAAAGCATTTTGCAATTAGAGGCAACATTCTCTAAGTGCCGTAATAACACAGTTGTAATCTACAGAAAATAATTAATGACTAAATAACATCAGTGATGATGCTGCCTTTCTAGCTTAGGGTGAAGGCAGAGTCAGTATAAGAACAGAAAAACATTTGGATGCACGGGAAGGATGGATACAGGACTGACCTAAAATTTAGTAAACTGGAGGTAACTGGCCTGGGTTGTATGTCTTCAGGGATCTATTGGATGAGATGTCTGGGCAGAATACCAAGGACTTTACCAAAGTTGAGGAAATGAGCCAACTGATGGGAAACCAAGTCAGTGGCTCCTTTACTCACAACACATTAACCTTTTCCTTATGTTTATGGAAGCAGGAGATATACACCGATAAAAATTACAAATTAAATCACATTAAAGTAAAAAAAACCACAAGTGCTCATTAGAAGAAAGATTAAAAGAAAAAAAGGAAACATTTACACATTTTAGGATAAGAATGATTTTCTAAAATTATATTAAGTGAAGTAAGCCAGGCCCAAAGAAACATAGGTGCCATGGTTTCCCTTATTTGCAATATCTAGTATATGTCTGAGTCAAGCGGAAAAGGTCAGATAATGTGATGTTAGGAAAATGAACCCTTAGATATGTATTTAAATATTTTTTTCTTTCATGCATTTGTTTCTAACGCATTTATAAGATTATCTCTTTGTTACTTTGTATGTCCCTCCCCCACAGTATAACCCTGCTTTAACTATATTTGATGTCAGTATAATTTGTGGAGGAGAAGGGGAAAAACAAGTCATTTAAGGATACAGGTGGGAGGGAGGGGGGGAAGGAGAAGGATTGGGATTGGGGGGGAGGGGGGAGGCTGGGAAGGGATGTGAAGGGTAAACAAAGGAGGAGGATGCAATGCTTGGTAAGAAATGTACACATTATCCTGTCCATGTAATTGTAACCCCTCTGTACAGTATGTTCACAAATAAAAATAAAATTAAATTAAAAAAAAAGGATACAGGTGGACCCGTTGCAACAATGAGAAGTACAAGTTGTCATGTCGAAAACGAACTTTACAACTTTGGTCGGGGTGGGGGGGGGAGGATTGAGTGGGGGCGACGGGGGAGGCTGGGAAGGGATGTGAAGGGTAAACAAAGGAGGAGGCTGCAATGCTTGATAAGAAATGTACTCATCATCTTGCCCATGTAATTGTAACCCCTCTGTACAGTATGTTCACAATAAAAAATAAAAAAAATGATTTTCTAGGTGTTGGAACTCAGGAGCAAGCAATACATAAAAAACACATTAACAACTTAAAAATTGAAAACTTCTTAATGTTAAGCAATAAAGCAAACAGAAATGATTTTCTTGCTAAACATATGGAAGATAAATGTCATCAGAGAATAGAGAATGCTTAGAAATCAGTACAAAAATGCTAATATAATAGAAAAAGAGACTATAATTAGAACTCCTTAAGGCAGTAAATTTTATTAGGGAGAAAGGAATGTGTTAAGTAAGTCACTAATTTCAGCAGGACATGAAGAGAGAGGCAATGTGGCAAGAAAGAAAGATCAGAAAGACAGTAGAGTAATTACTTTCTTATGGCCACACAACTGCACTTAACTCTAAACATGGTTGGTGTTGGGACAAATGGATCAGGGTGAAGCAGAGTGGACAAACCCTATGAAACATACATCAGGGCACCACTGACTTGGATCGGTGATCCTGGGATGTCTAAGAGATGAACCGCAAGCAGCTACATGTGACAGCCTTAATGTAGCCTGGAATTCATGCTGGATGAGAATTCAAAAGGGACCAAATAACCAGAGGCAGCTATGAGAATTTTGGGGAAAAAATCTAAAAAATGTTTTAGAAAATCTTTTTGCACTTCAAAAAATATTAAAATTAAAAATTGTCTTTCAAACAAATTATGACTCTTGATATCTATCTATCTATCTATCTATCTATCTATCTATCTATCTATCTATCTATCTATCTATCTATATCTATCTATCTATCTATCTAGATATCTATCTGTCTATCTATCTATCTATCTATCTATCTATCTATCTATCTATCTATCTATCTATCTATCTATCTATCTATCTATATTTATAGATAGATATCTTAGTCATGGGGTCTGAACTCTGGGCCTGGGTGCTATCCCTGAGCTCTTCAGCTCAAGGCTAGCACTCTACCACTTGAGCCACAGCACCACTTCTGTTTTTTTCTGCTTATGTGGTGCTGAGGAATGGAACCCAGGACCTCATGCATGCAAGGCAAGCACTCTACCACTGAGCCACCTTCCCAGCCCTCTTGATAATTTTTGTAGTGGGTACAAATACCCAAAATATTGTGGCCCTGTGCAGACTCACCTCCCTTGCTTGACTCCAACCATTACGTAAAGAAACCTTAATGGAAAGGATGTTTGCATAAATTCAATTACAAAACAATAACAATCACTATTTTTGTCTCATCCTCTATCATATCTACTTCTGCATTTATACCAATATTTGTTCCACTGCAAAGTAATTTAGATGGACACATGAATGTCCATCTGTCTTTCTGAGCTAAACTCCAGCTGCATCTGGAGCTCCCTGTAGTCTTGTGGTCACGAGAAAGTAAATACTGGGCAGTGTCTCTCTGCTCTTCCCTTCTTGCCACATTACCTTGCTGCTCTACACGGTCTCCTGGAACCAATCACTTAAAATCTCATTTTCTCCTAATAAAACTTTGTATTGAAGGAACTATAGTTACAGAAGGCCTTTTGTATATTTTCCTATTATAGAAGCCACTTGATGTTGACTTCTAATCTGTGAATTTCTGGGTTAATTAGCTAGTGCGTGCCTTGGTGAAGGAGTTCCAAGGCTATGTGTGCTTTTTGATTTTCTGTTCATCCTTCTTTTCTTTGTATAAGGCTTATTGGTCTGAATACAGTTGATCTTCTGAGAAAGGTGACCGTAAATAGGGCTCTCATCAGTTTTTCCACTCATACCTTTTGGGAAGAAAATGACCAAATCTTACCTTCTGTCACCTGCCAGTATTCACAATTAACCTTCAAGGAGAGAATCTAATTAGTGTTGGTTGGGAAAAAGACCTATTGCTTAGGATAAGTCATGGCAGTCAAAGGTATGGGATCTCACAGGGATTAGGATGACGATATGGGCTCATCTCTATACATGAAAATAATCAATGGAAATTATATCATCATATCCTTCCAAACCATGTCACGGAGGACAGGGACAGTTCCTTTTTCAAAAAGGAGATACAGGCCAGTCAAAAGCACAGATGAATGCTATGTATATGTATGTATATATATATATATATATAGAGAGAGAGAGAGAGAGAGAGAGAGGGAGAGAGAGAGAGAGAGAGAGAGAGAGAGAGAGAAAGGTGCATATATTGACAGTGCTGTTGTAATTTTGCCTTTCATAGCAAAGCAAAATTATAAGTGTTTGCCTTTTCCTTAGGACTTTATACATACAAACAATTATATTCAGTGAATAGTTATAATTATGTTTATTTTAATTTTGAGATATGAATGCTGCAATAAATATTCATGTATCCACAATCCCAATTAATAACAATTATTATGGTATATTTGTTTCAAGTGTTTTCTTTTTAATAGAAAGGAATGGTCATTTACATCCACCATGCTCAGCACCAATTCCTTTTCTTCTCTGCAGCTAACACTGTGACTGTTTCATGTTTCAAGCTGCCAATCCATTTCTGTACATTTGTATAACTATTTTATTGCAATCATTTCATAGTTAGAAAAATAACATATCAGTATGCTGTTGGCACTAGAAAATCCCTGAATTTTTAATAGCCTACAAACAAAGAAAAGGTTCATTTCCTGGTACTGTTCCCGATTCCTATCATTGGTACAGATCCTGTTTCCCTAAATTTTATGTTTTCTTTTATCCTTTCAAAGGGAATGCAGGAAGTTAGATGTGAGCCACAGAGGTTTCAAATGATTATGCTATAACATAGACTGGTTATTGAAGCATGTTTTTCAAAAGTGTAGTGATTTATTACCACATTCTAGTTTCACCAAATGGCATTAATAAACTCACATGAATGTGTCAAGAGCAAGTACAGGAGTTTGAATTGATATTAACAACTGCATGACAAACTTGTTCAGATCAACCTTTGATCATGGATTCCTTGAGGATGCCTCTCTTAACATTTCAGCTCCTAATAGTCTCCCCTTTGAACTGCTCGTCTGGTTCATCCTTGAAATTCAGATTCATGTACCATATTTCATTAAGAGTCTCCAGTTTCATTCTTATTGGTAGATTTCAAGTAGATGCCTGCTTGCTATTTGTTGAAAGCAATTGTTAGAAGACATGTTCCTTTTTCTTTATGCTAACCATGCAAGTCTGACTGTCTAGGCCTACTTCCCGCTTGGCCTCCCAGTCAGGGGAGAAGAGAAAATAGCAAAACTCACTTCTGAGCTTGCTTTTAGTCTTAAATAATATATTGCTATTCAAAATTATATGTGAAGCACCCTATAATTTAACCCATCTCATTTGATATGGGTAAATAACAGGCACACAGGGAGCAGAGTTCTCTGTATGGGGAATGAGTGAGCGCTTGCTTTTCCTTAGAAAACACAATAACTAAAATCACTCAGCTTGATGTATCTGAAGGAGGGAGCTCTATGCTCAGATGAGATTGGTCTGCATTTGTCCTCTGAACATACATGACAATTTTCTTTTTTTATTTTATTTTCTTGTAAAGATGCTGTACAGAGAGGTTACAGTTCTATCAGTAGGGTAATGAGCACATTTCTTGCCAAGCATTGTTATCCCCTCCTTTGTTTTTCTCCTACTATTCCTTCCCTCTCCACGTGACTGTTTTCTCTCTCAGGTTTCCTACCCATCATTCCAAGGCTGGTGAATCTGGATCTGTCAGGTTCCTTTTCCTTTCCCTCTCCATCATCTCTAGGGGATGTAGTTCTAAATTTTGCAGATTTTTTTGATCTGTTATGGGGATTGAACACTGTCTCTGAGCCTTTTCTCTCAAAGCTAGCACTCTACCACTTGAGCTACAGTACCACTTCTGGTTTTCTGGTGGTTAATTGGAGATAAGAGTCTCATGGACTTTCCTGTCTGTGCTGGCTTTGAACCATGATCTCAGATCTCAGCCTCCAGAGTAGCTAGGATTATAGAAGTGAGTCACTGGCGCCTGGTTGTGCTAAAATTTTACTAGGTATTTTTACTTACCTCTGACCTGTATCATCGACACAGTATTTCTGTTTAGCTGGCAGGTACACTTCTCTTTTCTCACCCCAACTCCTCATTTTCTTGTTCTATTTATTGCCAACCAACATTACATTCTCATCCCATTTCAGCAAGTAAAATAATAGCTTTCCTGAATTTTCATCAGGGGAAAGGGAACATTGCAACTGAACACTGTGTGACTCTAATTGAATATTATTCTGAAAAGTTGTTTCCAAAATCTTTTGGAAGGTATGCTTTAAATGTTAGTTTTACAAAATTCAGCATTTCAGCTTTAGCTTTGAGAATGGCTTATCTCCAGACTGAAGTGGATGAATTTGTAGTGGGGATGGAGGGTAAGATGGTAAATCTCTGCATTCTGAGGAGGGACTGTGATAATGCATTTAGTTTCCCATAATACTAGGAAGGCACAGCAAAGTACTGCAGCTGCACCATGGATAGTGCTTTTGTTTTTCTTAATTAGCTGCTATTTTTCTGTACTCTCTGTAGAGCACACATGACTCCTTTGTATGGTTTTGTTTTCATATTCCTTGAGTTGTGTGTTATTACAGGTACATTATTATTATTAATCATATGATTTACAGTGACACAAGCTCTGGATAAATTAACACACATTTTTGAAAGAGTGGTAGGAACATAATGGATCTGTTCTGCAGTATCTAAGTTTAGCTACTTGCCTTGCCCAAATTAGAAGCTTTAATCTGAACCATAATAGGCTTTGTATATTTTGCACATGAATATATGCCTGAGTTAAAAAACAACAAAACTAAAGCTACCAGCACAACTATGTTTATTGCAGCATTATTCACCATAGCTAAAATATAGAACCAACCCAGATTCCCCTCAGTAGATGAATGGATCAAGAAAATGTGATTACACACACACACACACACACACACAAACACACACACACACACACACACACACACACACACATGAAATGCTATGCCTCCATCAGAAAGAATGACACTGTCCCATATGTAAGGAAATGGAAAGACTTGGAAAAATCATATTAAGTGAAGTAAGCCAGGCCCAAAGAAATTTATAAGATATTTCTTTGTTGCTTTGTATGTCCCTCCCCCATGGTATAACCCGTTTTCACTGTATTTGGTGTTGGTATAATTTGTGGAGGGGAAGGGACAAAATAAATTGTTTAAATAGGGATACAAGTGGACCCATTGCAATAATGAGATGTACAAGATGTTATGTTGAATTTTACAACTTTAGCGTGGGGGAGGGTGGATGCAGGAGTGGAGGGAGATGGGAAGGGATGGGAAGGGGAAACAAAGGAGGAGGCAACAATGCTTGCCCATGTAATTGTAACCCCTCTGTACAGTATTTTCACAATTAAAAAAAAGAAACATAGGTCCCATGGTTTCCCTTATAATTAGTATACATCTAGCATAATCTTAGCAGATGAGCAGAATAGCTCAATAACTATGTACATATGACCACATAAGATGATGCTGAGTTAAATTAACTCTAAGACATGGACACGAGAGGTTTTTCTTTGTTGTTGTTTTTAACTTATTATGTGATTTCTTGTTTCTTTTGTATGTTCTTCTCTATATGGTATATCCCCTGTTGTCACTATATTTGATTTTGGTACCCTGATATTGTTTATATGTTTATTTGAATTAGGGAAGAGAAGAGGACCAACAGAATGGTGAGACAAAGGACAAGGGGAAACTAATGCAATAGTGATTATAACAAGACAATGTGTTGGAAATGATTTGTACAACTTGAAGGGCGGGAGGGAAAGTAGGAGAAAAATGAGGGAAGGGGTAACATGTTTGACAAGCCAGGTGCTGGTGGCTCACACCTATAATCCTAGCTATTCAGGAGGCTGAGATCTGAGGACTGCAGTTCAAAGACAGCCCAGGCAGGAAAGTCCGTGAGACTCTTATCTCCAATAAAACACTCAGAAAACAGGAAATTGTGTTGTGGCTCAAGTGGTAGAGTGTTCGCCTTGAGCTGAAGAGCTGAAGGACAGCACCCAGGCCCAGAATTCAAGCCCTACCACTGATAGAAAAAAAAAAAGAAAAGAAAAAGAAAAGAAAAGAAATGTACTATTATCTTACTTACATAACTGTAACCCCTCTGTATATCACCTTGACAATAAAAAAGTGTGTTTTTTAAAAAAACAACAAAAAGTACAAAAGCACCCTATATTTTTGTGTTTTTAGGGGAGCTTGGTTGTCTAAAGCAAACAGATCTAGGAATAAATGGTAGGTATTATGCTTCATTTGCCAGTCATGGGTTTGATGTAGCTATGGTGTCCGGAGAAACCCCCGGGAAGCACTGATTCATAATAGTATGATTCTGGTTAGGAAAAGTGAGTGAGGTTCTGTCATTGACTTCCTGTCCCTGCTGCAGATCTCAGCAATCTGCTGGATATAAGAGAAATAAATCATTGGAACTATGTAACATGAACATTTCCTTAAAAAGCATGATCAAAAAATTAACAGTGCAATTGTGCTTGACAGACTTAATTATTTCAAATTCGGAGGTTTACTCTATTGTTACAGGCTTTAATTGTACCCCTGGGGTAAATTAGTATATTTTATTTGTAGATCTGGATGCTAACTTCATTTTGGGAATACCTAGTAGGCATCTTTTACCAAGTAAGAAGATGGTTGTCAAGTGCAGTTTGGGGAGGTGAGTTGTATGAGAGCACCCTTTTCAAAGTCATTGAAAAATGTACTAGTGCACAAGTGTAACCTCAGCTACTACAGAGGCAGAGACAAGAGAAACATAGTTCAAGGCAAGCCCAAGTAAATTTAGCTTGAGACTTTATCTAGAAAACAAACAAATAACAAAACAAAAAGGCTGAAGTGTGTTTCAGGTGTAGAGAAGTTGTCTAGCAATCTCAATGCCCTGAGTTCAACTCTCAATACCACAGCACACAAGCAAGAAATAATACTCTCTGCCTTCTAAACATATACATAACTGATTATATACATAACTGATATTCTGAAGTCATAAGTAATAATTTTCATGGAGAACATATAAAAGTTCCTTGACTTCTATTTGAACCAAAGTTTACAACCTAAGAATTCCTTTCTTGGAGCATTGGCTAGGAGTTTGATTTTCAAGTTTGAGCTTCAGCCTTGCAATTTGACAGCTGTCTGATTTGGGGTATATAATTTAATTTCTGTAGCATTCAATTTTATTTTACACACAGCATACCCATTTGAGCCACATCAGAATGTTGTGGTAAGCATGAGAAGAGATAATTTACATAATGTATGAAGTGCTGTGCTTAGCTAATCTTAAAGGCTTAAGTGCTCAAAATTGTTGACTCTTGTCTTTTTCTTTTCCTTTATGGAAGGTGGGAGGTATATGGATAGTTGTAGGTGGAGGTGAGGTTAGCAGAACCTGGGGATAAAAACTGCTAAGTATTTCCCAATCCATTCAACCTAGACACATCCAAGGGCCTGAAGGATCTATAGACATTTACATCATTTTTCCCACTGGTTGGCAGGAGTAAGTACAGTTTTTACATCAGGCCATTTCTGAGAATTTTAACGTGATCATTATGCCCCCTCCCATCTCTCTTCCCCTACGGATCCATCATTCTTTTTGCTTTCCAATTCTTCTTTTCCTTTCATCTTAGCAATTTTAGGTCAGAGAAGATTCTAGGTAATCCTTAGATCTTGCCCTTTTATGTTGGAATCAAGGGAATAAAGAATTCCATTTTGAGTAATATTGAAAGAAGTATAGGTTATCTAATGTATGACTTTGACAATATCAGGTCTTTTGATATATTTTTCAATTATAGAATTATTTAAGTGAGAAAGACAATATTTTAATTTGACCACATTTTTAAATTCACAAAATTAGTTGTCAATATCTTCAGACTGAGTCAGGATCTTATGGCTGTGACTATAAAGCTCTGAATAGGTCTTGTACTACTTATTACTTAATGATTATGAAATAGATTACAATGTTCTGTTTCTTAAACTAACATTGCAAGATGAAATAATTACCTGGAACATTTTTTTTCAGTAACTGAGGAGGGTCATATTGGGCTACAGTTAATAACAATGATGAGACATCATTTAGGGCTACTCTGATTTCTTAACTTTTATATTAAACATATAAAATGAATGAGACATTTAGGATTTGGTGTGGGAGTGTTGGGCCAATATGTCTGTTAGCTATTGGTGCTGTAACTATGATAAATCTAGTGGCTTAGAAGAACACAGTTCATTATATTACATCCTAGCGGTCAGACACTTCAGACGAGCTCACAGGGCTCTCTGTTTCAGAAGGAAGGCTCAAAGGGAAATTCATTTCTTTGCTTTTTCTGACTTCTAGCAGGTACCTATATGCCTTGGCTCCTGCTTCTTTCCTCCATTTTCAAACCCCGTATGGTATCTTTTTTCCACTTTCATCTCTGCATCTGTTGTCTTCAACTACTGTCTTGACATTGGCATCTTTCTCTTCTTACCCCTGGGCTTACCCAGGGTCCACCTGGATAATCGCAGATCTCTACCTATCTTAAGAACCTTCATTATATGCACCAACTCCTTTTTAATGTGTAATGTCATATAGTGACAATTTTAGGGACTCAAACACAAACACCTTTGATGGATATTATTCAGCATATTATGGCCAGTATCAGAATTCTGAACTCTTTGTGGTAAAAGAGGGAAAAAGTTAGTGAAGGTTTCTAGGAATCAGGGTCATAAAAAGAAATCAAAGATTAGAGAATGGGCACGATGAAAACTGACAGATGAACCACAGCAATAAGTAACATGTCACACTGCAACAGCCAATGCAACATGCATAGCAAGAATGGCTACCTAACGATGTTTCTACAGCTTACCAACAGCACACAAAGGGGACGGAAAACAGCTAATAGAGTGGGAGATGGAGAAGGTCAAAAAAAGACCTGTCAGAAAGGTGAAATTTTAGAGAGTGAATTGCCATTACTGTGAGAACAGAGAGACACTATTCAATTCCCAATTTTCACTAGTGATCAGACAGCTGACCTCAATGAATAAAAAACAAACCAAACAAGCATTCTTGTAAGAAACACTGCACTTGGATTCATTTATTTTTGAAGCAAATATTCTTTCAGTCTTCTGAAATGGACACATAAAAAGTCAAATAGACTATCATGGTTATAAAAACTTGTTTTCTTTTTACAAACTATGATTTATAGGTAGAAGGGTTGTATAAACACAATCTTATGAAACAATATTTTTTTCTTCTGGTAATAAACTAGAAAGATGAATTTCTTGCTTCTTTCTCACCTGCTCTCATTTCTTCCCACTGTGCATTTAGCAGGATAGTCTCTCCATTTCTAATGTTGGTTTTAGTTCAGGCTTTGTTCTGTTTTTTGCCTGTCCTGTTAACCTAACCTGTCTCCATATTTTCACACTTAATATTAAATAGTTATATTGTCTCCATATTTCACACTGAATCTTAAATAATTATATTATCTGGTTACCATTTCATGGCTAAAAACCTTGAATTTATGGCTGAAGAATAAAGTGTACACCCTTTGGCCTGATAGTCAAACCTAAAATTAGATGACCTCCTATTGAGGTGATATGGCACAGGGGATAGAGGTAAAGCTGGGCTCCTGCCCAGCTCTAACACAGAAGTGCAAACTTGGGCAATGTAGTTAACTTCTATGGAGAGCATTAGAATGCCAGGATTAAAAGGTTGTTAGTGGACCTGCCTTCTCCTATTCATTTAATATAATGAATATGAAAACACTTTAAGCAGAAAGCAAAAGTTTATCATTCTTATTTGTTATAGTTCTCATATTTTCCCTCTATGCATTCTCCTTATGCCTTGTCTTTGCTGAAATATTTAATATTCTCCACAAAGAGCACATATTTCTTCCATTAGCCTTTAGGTATTAATTTCCTATTGCCACTGTAATAAATAACCACCCATTTAGTCGCTTAAATCAGCACATATTTGTTATCTTAAAGTTCTAGAGGGGAGAAGTATACAATGGGTCTCAGCAAGCTAAAGTCACTGTGTCAGCATGTATGTGTTCTTCCTGGAGGTAGGAGGGAAATCAGCTTCCTGGTACTTTTATGTCTTGTGGAAGTGGCCCATGCCCAACACCTGCATCACCTTCACCTTTATTTCTGTCCTTCCATTTTTGTCTAATCATTACAGTCCACATCCCTGCAATCAGGACATCCCTGTTCCCACTTCTCAAGTATTTTTTTAAACATAATTATATCTACAATGTCCCTTTTGCCTGTGAGGATAACACAGCAATCATGGGTTCTGGGGATCAAAATGTGGACCCTTAGAGGACCACTTTTCTGCCTGAGACATTTTGCTTAGAATTTCTTTCCAAGCTGTGCTACTGTTCCCTGTGTGCACACGTGTATGATTGAACTGTCTTCTCTGTCGAAGTTTTCCCAGTTGCTCCCAACTGGAAATCATGTTTTTTCCTAAACTGCCTTCTATAGGACAAACATTTTTCAGGTGCCCACATCTTTCCCTTGCAGTCTTCAACTGAGTATTTGAAGGTGGAGTTCAGAGTAAACCTGAGGGTGGATTGGGGTTGAAGAAGGAGTTATTTGAGTGAGGAATCTGCTAAAGGCCAAATGATAGAAGGAAATATTTTTTTTAACCTATGGAAAGGAAGTTCTCATCATTGCTCATCCTAGTGCTGTGATAGGATGGTGGGAAGCCTTGCAATGAGTTAGTTTTTAGCAGTTCCAGTGACCTTATAAGTGTTTCTGTAAAGAAAGGCAAGCAAGAGAATGCTCCTAATAGCTATCTGTTAGCTTATGAAGCTCGGTGTAGGGCCCTGGGGGCTTGGCTTTCATTATAAATTTTACCTGTTGTAGGATAAATCTGTGTCACCTGGTCCAGAAGTCTTCAGCTTAGAAAATAATAGTTTCTGTTGTACCTCACTGGTTTGGAACGGTGGAAATATAATTCTTTTAAGTATAAATAATTCACAATACAATGTATTTCGTTTTCAACATCACATTTTTTCTAACTAAATGCCACTTATCTTTAGTGTAAGAATTTAAGACTTGCATAATTGTGACTAAAATTATACTTTAGCAATAGAAGGATGTTAGCAAAATTCTTTCTTCTTCTTTAAAGAAACATTTCTCCAAAGTGGTTTAATCATAGTTCACAGATTTTCTTTTAAATGGAGAGAAGTTTTAATTTAAAAAAAATTGGATACTTTCCTCTATCTGATGATAATTATATAGACAACACCATAGTTACTGACATTATGGTTTTTAAAAAAAGTCATTATGGACAAGGACATATGTGGTAATGCTTAAAAATAACACAAAACCCTAAACTGCTACTAATAGAATAAAACACGTTATAAACCAGTCCGAGTTCATCAGCAATAGAATTTAATTCCATGGTACTGTACTGTTATCTGTCAAACATTCTTACAATTAAGAGAAAATACCTCCCAGCGTTTCCATGGAGCTACAGCATTCCAGTAGAACAGCCAGCCCACACAGGGCGGAGGAGCTATAAAATATTAATTCAGTACAAGTATGCATCCGACAATCTTAACATTTATTATAGGTTAGAGCAATTTTGCCCTAACAAGTGACTCAGATAAAATGAACACTGCCAAATATTGCAGAACAGGGCATACCTTCCCACTTTCTCAAAAGGTGTTTTTTTTTTTAAAGCTTAAGATAATAAGCACCATTTACATGACAGAGCGTTTTCCTCTGTCACCATTTATATCTCCTGAGAGATGAAGATGGAGGAAGGCTGAGCAACGTCCATTAGTAATATAGCTGTGGCAAGGGCTGCAGAATGGAATGGACAGACAGTTTCTGAGGTCACCGCTAAGACAAGTTTGTTTCCTTTCAGACACATCCCTCTGATGTCAGTGGAAGAAAACCCCTGAAAGGGAAGAAAGGAGCCTGGATTCTGTTTGACCAATTCTAACAGTGGCTCATCAGGGTGCCAACACCACTTAAACCAGAACCACATTACACATTGAAGAAACTAGATATGTGTGTATGTATATATAAATATGTATAAAAATGCATACACACACACACACACACACACACAATAGTTTCTATTACCAGTAAATGGAATTCTCCTATTTTCCTATAAAGAATCCAAAATCCTATATGGATTTTGTCAATTAAGTTATTCTTTCTCTATCAGGAGAGATCATAACTTGTAAAGATTCTTTTATTATGTATATTTGCCCCCAAACATCTTATTTACTTGTTAAAAGCATGTATGGTGTAAGAGGCTGAAGTTTACAGTTAGCTATTTGTGGAAGTCATAAAAACAATATGACATAATACTTATGTGTGTTTCCAGTTGTATCTTTGAAGTGATTCATTTTTGTCATTAGTTGTTTTATCATGGATAGCATTTTTGGCTGAAATGAATGATGTTTCTACAAAGAACATTTTGAAGGTGGTGAGTTCTCATTCAAAAATGTTTAGATCTAAAAGTAGAGGTAATGACATGTCTATAATCCCAGTTACTGGGAGGGCAGTCATTGGGATGATTGCAGTTGGAGGCCTGCCTAAGCAAAATATTAGCAAGATTACGTCTCAACAAAATAAGTTGGGCAAAAGTTTCACTCTTATAATCCCAGATCCATAGGTAGAAGGATCATAATCTGGGACAGCCTGTCTACTCAAAACAATTAAAAAAATAAAGAGTTGGAGATGTGGCTTAAATATTAGCACTCTTGGCTAGTGAGCATTACACTCTGAGCTTACAAATCCAGTAACATAATAAGCAGCCTTAGGAACAAATTATTTTAGGACCCAATTTTCTTATCCCCTCCCCCATTATTGATTTTTTTCACTCTTATGAAGGTCATTGCTTTTTAAGTTTTTCAGAAACTCATGTGTCTGTACATTTGTCCTTTAATAAAGAAAATATAGCTAAGTACATAAGTAATGACTAAGGTAATATATGTCTCACACATCAAAATAAATCTGCTTTTCATTACTGAAAATGATTACTCCTGATAAAAAATGGAGCACAAGAATGAATAAGAAATTCACAGTTTAATTATAAAAAACATTAAAAATTTACATAAGACAAAATGTTTATAAGTTTTCAATTATTTGACTTTACTCATGAGTACCCCAAAGGGAGTGTGTGGTAGAAAACTGTTTCCTCATTTCATGGTAGCTGGTAAGCAAAGAAAAAGAGCTAAAGGCCAGAGTCCCACTCATCTCCTTCCCCAATGATCTAACTTCCTTCCAATAAGTATAACCTTCAAAAGGTCCTATCATCTAATAATGCCACATGCCAGTGACTAAAACCTCTAACCTCTTTGAAGCTTGGCTACAAGGGGACTTTATGATCTGAATCATAATGACACATCCACTTTGATTCCTGTCACCCCATTTCAAACAATCATTCCATTTTTTTTTGTATTTCTTTAACTCAATTGAGCTGGTTAATTCTGTAGTCTAGTGTCCATACGTGTTTACATAGTCCAGATAAACTTTTGTTCTTTGGAGAATTGTGTGGATATTGAAGCTACAAAAGTACAATTGGAGTAATTTTGGGACATTAGCCATCACCTTTTCAGATATATAAATATGAATATTTGTGTTTACTTCAGAAGGAGAGACTCCAAGGAGTTGGGACTTCCTTTGGGAAGGCTTCATATTTCTTTGCTTAGCCAAAGCTTTTCCCCAGAGGGTAGGTAAATGATTATGGATTAATTCCACATCTTGAGTCTCTGGTAGGTTAACTAAAGGTTGGTGTGAATGCTGGTGCACCTTTAAGAAAAAATTCCAAAAATTTGATTCTTAAAGCTCTGTTTACATAGGCTTCCTTTCAATGTACAGTTGATGACTTGTGGAATCCTTCAACATATTCTTAAAGTCACAGTATCTATTACTTTACTTAAAAAATATGGATTAATTCTATTATTTCTTTAAAATAAAATGTTTACTTTTGCTATAATAATTTACTTGGAGAAGGTTTATTAAATATGACATCATCCTATGACTTTCTAGTTACTAAAGAAATAAAAAAATGTCCATAATTTCTCTACATAGAGATAATATCTTGTTATTTTTGGTATATTTATATTTATTTTTGTATTTTTATATTTATATAAGTTAATATGAAATTTTGTTTTACCAGCTTATATCTTGAATCATTTTACATATTAGAAAATTGTTTTTCTCAATATTATATTTATAGGCTGTATAATATAAAACCTGCTACTACATCCATGCATCATAGTATATCTAATTTAATCTTCTGTTGATGGACACTGCTGTCATCCTAATATAGACAATACTGAATTGAATAATAACCATTATTCCCTTAGGCTACATCTCAAAATCTGTTACTTCTGGGATAAGTGTGATATGCATTAAATTTAAGCCTTTAACATTTTTAGTCCAGTTTTTATTGATTTTAAAATAATTTGTTGTTCCACTCTCTCTTCCTAACTATGCATCCTTCTGTGTACAGCCTCAATGCAACTGCCTATCTCTTCCCCAATATGAATCTGTGACATGAATTAGAGGGAAATTGCCTTATCTTGGTGCCAAGAATGGGTCCTAAATGCTTTAAGCCAATGATCAAAGGGTTATCTCTCTTAGAGTGACATTTTTAGGCATGAGTATTTAAGAAAGGTTTAATCCAACTAGAAGGTGCCATTTTCCTGCTCATTTTGATGAGCTAAGAGTTTATTGCAGGACAGAATGTCAGAACTGTGCAGATTAAGAGGAATAATTCTATTTTCCCCTCCCCTTTATTTATGTATTTACTTAATAAGTTTTTTTATTGTGATAATACCATACAGAGGATTACAATTACATGAGCAAGGTAATAAGTACATTTCTTATCAAGCATTGTTGCCTCCTCCTTTGTTTTTCCCCTACCATCCCTGCCCTTCCATCTCTATGACTACATTCCCACCTACCAAAGTTGTAAAGTTCCTTTTTCAACATAGCATTTTGTACATCTCATTGTTGCAATGGGTCCACCTGTATCCCTATTTAAACAATTCATTTTTTCCCTTCCTCTCTCCAAATTATACCAACATCAAATACAGTAAAAACAGGGGTTATGCCGTGAAGGAGGGACATACAAAGCAACAAAATGATCACCTTATAAATATGGTAGAAACAATCGCAAGAAAGAAAAAAACCACTTCTGTCCTTATGGGGTTCATTTCGCCTTTTTAATGGAAGTATCAATAGGAAGCTAGTTTCTAGAATCACTGCAGTCACATGCCACCATGAAGGAAGCTAGCTGTAACAAAATGTTAAGAAGTGGTAAAGAATTGGAGCTTGATATCTGATTAAATCATATCTATGGAATTAAAAATTTTAGGAGTCCACTAATTTTTTCATGAAGTTATTTTGAACCAGTCTTCCATTATTTGCAAAGCAAAACATTTGAATGGATACCTTCACATACTTTTTAAAATAAAATACTTATTTAATTTTCCTTCTGCACCTAATACAGAAGGAAGAGAAAGAGACTTCTGGTTATAGCCACGGAAGCATTTTCCATGGTTTTTTTTTTTTTTAAATTCTGAAGATTCTGTTTTAAGATATCCCGAAATCTTAAAGGTTAAAACTTAGGTTAAAATCTGTTACTTTTTCTTTCACAGATTTACAAACTTGGAATCTTAAAGAATTCTACTCTAAAATCAGAGAGATCTCAACCTTGTTTTCCTTTAGTTCCATATATATCTGTAATTGTCTTTATATTTAGCTCTCATTTATTTGGAAGTTATTTTGGTATATAGAAAAGCTCAACTTAACTTTCTCCCAAATAGTTTCAACAGCTAAGTATTACGGGCAAACAACCTTCCAGTGTAGAAGTACTAACAAAACACGTTTTGCCTTATTTTTCTTTTCAATTTTATGCCCCTAGCAGGTAGGAAAAGTTTTCTTTTTTTTTAATTTCTTTTTTTATTGTGAAAATACTGTACAGAGGGGTTACAATTACATGGGCAAGATAGTGAGTACATTTCTTATCAAGCATTGTAGCCTCCTCCTTTGTTTACCCTTCCCATCCCTTCCCATCCTCCCTTCCCCCCCCTGCCAAGTTGTAAAGTTCATTTTTGACATGACAACTTGTACTTCTCATTGTTGCAATTGGTCCACCTGTATCCTTATTTAAATGACTTGTTTTTCCCCTTACCCTCCACAAATTATACCAACATCAAATACAGTGAAAGCAGGGGTTATACTGTGGGGGAGGGACATACAAAGCAACAAAGAAATAATCTTATAATTGCGTTAGAAACAAATTCATGAAAGAAAAAAACATTTAAAATACATATCTTAGGGTTCATTTTCCTAACATCACCTTATCTGCCCTTTTTGCTTG
>NW_012267267.1:8074101-8078215 GCF_000151885.1 Dipodomys ordii
ACACATGCATGAAAGAAAAAAACATTAAAATACATATCTAAGGGTTCATTTTCCTGACATCACATTATCTGACCTTTTCCGCTTGACTCATACATCTACTAGATATTGCAAATAAGGGAAACCATGGGACCTATGTTTCTTTGGGCCTGGCTTACTTCACTTAATATAATTTTTTCTAAGTTTAGGAAAAGTTTTCTTTATTGATTTGTTATTCAAGGTGTGATTTTTAAAACTCCATTTTTTTATAAGCAACTTTTATTCTAAATTGTATTTTTGGTCCATCTGGGGGTGTTGGTGCTATGGCTAAGATTAGATGTTTCTATGTCTGCAGATTACTTTTTTTTTAAGAGAAAGGAGCTGGCCTGTATCTTTCAAGTTCTACACAAAAGACCTAGCAACTGGATCACTGTGTCCTATAAATACATTTCAACAATACTTTGTAGTGTATATTCAAACAGGAAGTTGAGAACCAGGAACTGAAAAAAAAATAGTTGTCCTAAATCTGCTGTTCAGAGATTAACACCAACAAAAAGAACTATGACAGTTCTTTACCTTTTCTTTGAATTGCAGTCTTTTATATTCCAACCACAGAAGAGAAGGGAATAGAAGTTTCAGGCCTTATGGAGCCTTTGCAGATGAAAAGTTTTTAGAGGATTTTGGTGCAGAGCAGCTTAATGAGGTGAAAAAGATTTAGGCCATCTTTATAGGCTGCCAGTGAAAACAAGAGCATGACAATAATTTAGAGGCTGTAAACATTTTAGCAGGTTTATGTAAGAGACCCCAGAGCTGATACCATTTCTTTACTTTTCCAGGGGGACCAAATGGGGTTTTTATTTTGGCCTGGATCTGTAGTGTGGTGTTGACTTCATGGTGTATTCCTCAGAGTGCTAGAGTCTTTATGGAAATGTTAGTTCAGAGTAGATGGAAATACTCAAAAGATGCTTTGGAAGACAAGAACATTTTAATACCGTTTTTTTTATTTTGACTTTACATACATGTCAAGAGCTAGGAGAAAGGAGTAATGGTTACTCTAATTGAATTTACCTTCTAAAAATAATTTCCATCCAGCCTATCTATGTGTATATATGACTACACTTTACGTTGGCAAACCTGCCTTCAAAGTGCTTTGTAGGCCATGTAGTCTCAGTTAAGCTGAACTCTGCTGTTATAGTATGATTTCCACCATACAAATTATAAAAAAATTGGGATGTAGCTCAGTGGCAAAGCTCTTGCCTAGGAAGTGCAACCTCCTGGGGTCAATCCCCAATACCAAAAAGAAAAAGATAAAAAAATACAGTTAAATGCTGTGTCAGGGCAAGGACTATGTTTGCTGTCTTCTGATTGAGACCTTTAACATCTCTCACCAGAGTTACAATATTTTCTCTTCCTTTTTTTAATAAGGTTTTTATTGTGAAAATACTGTACAGAGTGGTTACAGTTACACGAGAAAGGTAATGAGTACATTTCTTATCAAGCATTGTTGCCTCCTCCTTTGTTTTTCCCCTACCATCCCTTCCCTCCCACCTCCACAACTACCCTCCGCCCTTCCTCTCCTAAATTGTAAAGTTCGTTTTCAACATAGTGTCTTGTATATCTCATTGTTACAATGGGTCAACCTGTATCCCTATTTAAACATTTTGTTTTTTCCCTTTTGCTCCTCAATTATACCATTATCAAATACAGTGAAAACAGGGGTTATACTGTGGGGGAAGAACATACAAAACACCAAAAATATCACATGGTACCTTATAAATACATTAGAAACAATAGCAAGCAAGATAAAACAATTTGTGTCCCTATCTTGGGGTTCATTTCACTTAACTTCATCTTATCTGGTTATATGTGCATAGCTTTTGACCTTTTCTACTTGTGTCAGACGTATACTAGTTATTGCAAATAAGGGAAACTATGGGACCTATATTTTTTTTAGCCTGGCTTACTTCACTTAATATAATTTTTTCCAAGTCTTTCCATTTCCTAACAAATGGGGCACTGTCATTCATTTCAGCTCCATATTGTGCTGTTTTAATCACTCACATGGATACACAAATCAGCCAAAGTTCTTGTCCTTGATGAGCTGACAGCCCAGAAGAAACCCAGTGTCAAAGTTCATAACATTAATGCAGTGCAACAAGGTTGCTTTTTGCATTGCTGCTGGAATGGGCTCTCCAAAAGAAACTATCCTTTCTTTCTCTGCCAGAAGGCACTCAGTGGTGCCTTATGACATCACTAAAACTCAGGGAGGCACATGGATTGTATTTGACCTGCGACCACCTTCCTAGACTCCTCATTTTTCTTTTCAGCTTCTATATCTTAAGTTCTAACTATGATAAAGCAAGTACAAGTCTAGCTGCAGCAATGGAAAACCCATCACCATACTCTTACATTCTGTGTCTCCACATAGCTGTTGGAAAATTAGCTTCCTTCACTTTGCAACATCCAAAAAACAAAAAGGATTTCCTTTGAAAGCTGTCCAGCAATTGTAATAGGCTCCCCTGTTAGGTGGAGGAGGGGGTGTGATGCTGAGTTCTTTCTGGCTTGGAGGGTTTCACGCAGGGATTGGCTAACCACTTGGCAGTTGTAGCAGATGTGGTTGGAGCCCTGCCCAGATCCCCTTGTATTTGTCACTGGATGCCACAGGTGTTGACTGCTAATGGCACACACCTGTATTTCTTTTCTGGGAATTTCTCTATGCTGCTAGGAGCCACTGTGCATGTAGACACCAGGAAGGTTACAACCTCTGGGTGAGACCAATTCCGATCTGAGAGCTCCCCAAGTGATAAGGCCGAGACCGGTGCTTTGAAATCATAACTGTGCCTCGTTTCCCGCCTTGCCTTCTGCTTTCCTCATGCTCTTAAAGGTTCCTTCTGGGTACATTGTGTCAATAAACTACTTGTAAAAGAATCCTTAGAAGAAGAGTAATATTTCTTATTTAGCCATAAAATGAATCTGAGAATGAAACAAAATGGTTGAGGTAATAATTGAATTTTGTAGCCAAGTATGCTCTAGGTCTCTGTTTCTGTCTGTCTCCTCTCTCTCTCTCTTTTACTGCGCTTTTATAGTTTCTCTTTTATAGTTTCTCTAATTCTCAATTTCCTCATCATTAAAATTTGAATAATAATTATATCTACCTAAAAGAGTTGTGAGAATTAAAATAGACAATGTATTTAAATTTATCACAAAATATGTTCAATAACATTAGATATTTTTGGTATCATCATTATTCTATTTTTCAGAAAAGGAAACAGAAATTTAATGTTTTTTATTTGTTTTAAGGCACTAAAAATTGCTTAGGAAAAGTAATGGAAACTGTGGAGAATGCATACTCTTGGATTATACTATATTTAATGAACAAATTTTATTTTTCCATTAAATTTGTTCTTGAAAATAGGCTTATAGCTTAGCATGTGGTAGCTATCTATTAAATATTTGCTGACAAATATAAAGACATATTGAAATAAGTCATTTGAATTGTTTGCTAGTCAATGAACCCTAAACATTATTGAATTTAGGAAGTTGGAAAGGGATATCTATGATTTATGAAAGGAAACATTTATTCCAACATCTCTATTTTAAACACACCACATATATGTGACCCCTATGTCACAGACTAGCTATGGCGTAGGAATCATACTTCTCTTTAATGCTCAAATACTCTCAATCTCACATGAAATCATAAATTCTGCCATTTGGATAGTTGCTAGCCCCAGTGATTTTCTGAAATTCTTGAGGAACATGTTCATGTGTCCCATGATGCTATGACTCTGCTACCAGTATGAACAAAACTATTCCTTAATTTCTGAAGGCACACTTGAGTCTGGTCCTCTCTCAGTATCTGAAGGTTTATGGATGGCAGAAAAGAATTAACAAAGTCCAGTATAGTAGTACATGCCTGTAATTCCAGCTACTCAGAAGGCTGAGACAGAAGGGCTACCAGTTTCAGGGCAGCCTGGACAAAGATAGTTATAAGACATTTTCATCGAAACAAAATAAAAACAAAAGAGTGACTCAAGTGGTAGAATACTTGTGTAACTTGTGCATGGAAGGAGGGCCTTGGTTCAGACCCTAGTACTGCAGGAAGGAAGGAAGGAAGGAAGGAAGGAAGGAAGGAAGG
>NW_012267267.1:8078265-8096112 GCF_000151885.1 Dipodomys ordii
AAGGAAGGAAGGAAGGAAGGAAGGAAGGAAGGAAGGAAGGAAGGAAGGAAGGAAGGAAGGAAGGAAGGGAGGAAGGAAGGAAGGAAGGGAGGGAGGGAGGAAAGGAGGAAGGGAGGGAGGGAAGGAGGAAGGGAGGGAGGGAGGCAGGCCGACAAGATAATAATTATGGGTTTTATATCTAAGATGTCCAAATCATTTTCAAAGATCACCACTCCAATCTATCTGTTCTTATAAAGTGATTGCATTATGATACTTTATTGCTCTAGAGACAGTGTGTGTGTGTGTGTGTGTGTGTGTGTGTGTGTGTGTGTGTGTGTGTGTCTGTCTGTCTGTCTGTCCTGGATCTTCATCTCAGGGCTTAGGTTCTGTCTCTAAGATTTTTGTGCTCAAGGTAATAGCTTATGTCCAGCCTTTTGGTGATCAATTTGCGATAAGAGTCTCTTGGTCTTTCCTTCCTGAGGTGATTTTGAACTGGAATCTCCAAATCTCAGCTTGCTGAGCATCTGTGAGTACAGGCATTAGCTACCAGGGTCAGGCAAATTGAATGGTTTTAAAAACTCATCTCTGGCATCATTTCCCTAGATTAGAAGTCCATGCTTGGCTGCTGAGGGTTGCACCCAGCTATCATTAAATATTGACCAGGCTGTACTTATCTGGAAGTCTAGGCCAAAATAATATACTTCTTTGTACATTACTATTATCTTTAAATAGTTGTGTGAAGGAACTGCCATTGAACCAAAGTAGTTTATGAATACAATGAATCTTGGTCAGTGTCACCCTCAGATATACTTCTCAGCTTTCTCAGCCAATGTGATCTTGGAAGATGATACCTTTGGATGGCTTCAGGTTCTTGTCTTCCTTTGTGGGTCCCATCTGAGACTCCAGACTTTGTCTTTTTTAATGTAATTTTATTGTAAAGGTGATATATAGATGGGTTACAGTTACATAAGTAAGGTAATGAGTACACTTCTTGTTGAATAGTGTTACCCTGCCCTCGTTTTCTCCCATGTTGGTAACAGAGAGGAGTTCCTCTGTTGTATCCTTTGGAACACAAAGCTCCTAGAACTATAAAGTAAATGAAGGCTGCTTTATTCTACTAACTTGTTGATTAATATGTTATGTCATCATAGTAACTAGAACAATCATGAAGAAAAATAATTTAAAACTAGCTACTTTAGTATGTATAAATGGCTTCTACACTTATATACCAAGACCCTCTACAAGAAATATATTGATCCTTTAGACTCTTGAGGTTCTGTGTCTTTCCATATTGTAGGGACTGGACTATGTCTCAGTTGGGGATGACCTTAAGACATCTTGCAGGATTCTCCTTGAAATTTAAGCTCAACTTTTCAGGTCTTCAGAGTGGAAAAACAACATTCTAAGAAAGAGATAAGTTCTAGCTATTTGTGATGTCTTTTACAATGAATATTGAAACCCTACTGGAGAGCATTTGAGCACCTTATATCTCATGTAGTTTCATGCCTTATTGGACTCTTTATTTATTTTCCAGTCCAAAATTCGATGTCAAATTGTCTTATTCTAAAGCAAAGATACATTCTGCCCTAGAGAATGAGTGCAATGCTTCATCTCTAAAGCAGTAAATATGAGCTTCAGTCTCCAACAGAAGACTTGATAATTTCTATTCAGTTTAGAAAGTAAGGCCCCTCTCACTTTAAATCAAGTTGCTCTTATTTCTTTCTATGGTCCAAGTGTCTGACTACAAGAGAGATGGGATATCTCTTTTTAAAAATTTTTATTAAGGCATTGTGCAGAGGAGTTATCATTTAATAAGTCAGGTAATGAGTATATTTCTTTTTGGACAATGTCACCCTTTCATTTGCTTTCCCTCAGTTGTATATCTTTAGAAGAGACTTGCCTTTTTTGTTTCTTTTGTATGTTATTCCCCCATGGTATAACTCCTGTTTTCACTATATTTGATTCTGGTGCCCTGCATCTTGTAAATACATTTTTCTAATTTGGGGAGGGGAAGGGAAATAACAAAATGTTGAAATAAGGATACAGGTTGACACATTGTAACAGCGAGATGTACGAGACACTTTATTATAAGTACAAGACACTTTGTTATAAATGAACTCTGCAACTTCAGTGTGGGGGGGATGAGGGAGGAGTTGTGGAGGGGAGGAGGGAAGGGATGGTAGGGGAAAAACAAAGGAGGAGATAACAATGCTGGATAGGAAATGTACTCATGACCTTACTTATGTAACTCTAACCCCTCTGTACAGTATCTTTACAATAAAGAATATAAAATAAAATATTTGAATAGTGCACTATATAAAAATTAAGGGCACATTAAAGTTTTCATTATAATAGAACATTAGTGATACAATTTGGAAAATAATCCATTTTCTTCAAGAAAAGTATTTTTGAAGGGCATTTGCCATTTAAAACTGTAAAGATACAATGCTGGGAACTTTTCTTCATTCTTTTCTGAGCAATGGATTGTTACCTTGTCATCTGCCAGACTGCTCTTATTGAATGCTTGTGAAACCACACACAGCATTGCTTAAATTGTTTGTCCTTGTTTATGTCATTCTCCAAAGCAAGAAGCAGTGGGCAGTTGAGAAGAGAAAAAAAAGGCTACTTATATGTCTTATGTTCTATTAAATCACTGGGTCATTTGTTTTTGGCAACAGTAACACCATCTGGTCAGTTAGAAAGGGCTTAATAAATATGCTATGTGACACCAGCTGCCTAGACAAATCTGCTCAAGGGACTAATGTTCAGAGCTTTGTATCAGATTTATTAATATACATGTGATGGAGATATGCCCATGGAATTCTCTGCCTATAGGGAATGAGCAGATCCTAGGGTTGAGGGGTTATCCTTAGGGAATCACAGTCTTCTTTTGCTCCTCGACATTTGCTCCAGTCTAGAATCGCCTGCCAGCTTAATCTATTTTTAAAGACTCTGAGCCATTTTTATTAAGCATGCAAGTCTCTGCTTTAGAGAGATCTCTGCATCCCCTTGTTAGAAAAAAACACAATCCTGAGGATTTCCAGTAACCATTTATCAAAGAAATGAGATTCTGACCAGTTCAAACACAGCAGTCCTTGCTGTAAGGATAAGGTTGTGACTTGCATCACAATTAAAACAGCATTGACTATACTGGCAACAGAGATTTTCCAGCAAGACTTGATGCTTTACAATCATAAATTTTCATTGTATCTGTCTGTCTGTAAGTTTCACCTATAGAATTAAAAAAATATTTTCCATTTTCTTACAGGCTAGATTTTTGGCTAATACAAAATTCTTGAGAGACATGTTTAAGCTTCTGCTTTAGCATATTAGCCAGGCTTAATCAGCCATTACAGGAAATTTTTCTTCTTGAAGAGGAAATCTCACCCGGTTTTGGTTATTTATTCTGAAAGCAAATTTTGTCCTTTGTAGGAGAAGAGTCTCATGTAATTCTAGGGTTTCATTTTTTCCTGCCTCTTCCTTTCTGTGCAGTTATTTTTCACCAAAGTTTCAATATGCTGTCCACAGTTGACTCTTCCTTTATGCCTTCCCTAATTTCTCCAGAGGACTGGTTGTTTTTCCTGACTTCAGTTCATCCCTAAAATGGACCAATTTCTATTATAATACTTGATACAATAGACTGTAATTATGTCTTTATGTGTTTTTCTCTATAAATATGAATCGGAAGTCATGGAATAGGCCTCATTTTTCATATATCTATGCAACTTATATAATAATAACTACTTCTTAAAATTTTTTACATGAAAAAAATCAAAACACCAAAACAAAAAATCTTTTGGTACGAAAGACTGACACAATCTCTCTCCCCTAACACAGAATTTTCTCTTTTTCCATAGCCAACTGTGTTTTCTTAAATTATTTATATGGTTTAAACTTCTTTTTCTGTATGCCTTATTGCTTTATTTTATTTTATTTACTTATTTCTTTTTCTAGGGATTGGACTCAGTCCTTCACACTTACATGGCAAGTACATGAACCATACCTCTGGCCCATTTTTGCTTTGGTTTCTTTCTTTCTTTTTTTCTTCCTTCCTTTCTTTTTTTTCTGGTCCTGGGGTTTGAACTCAGGGCCTGGGCATTGTCCCTGAGCTGCTTTGCTCAAGGCTAGCACTCTACCACTTGAGCCACAGTGCCACTTCTGGCCTTTTCTGTTTATGTGGTGCTGAGGAATCAAACCCAGACCTCATGCATGCAAAGCAAGCACTCTACCACTGAGCCACCTTCCCAGCTCCTGCTTTGGTAACTTTCAAAATATGGATTTACTTTATGCCTAGTTTGGTCTATACTGCAATTCTCCTCTTTATGTTTGCTAATGTTAGTGAAAATGACAGGTATGTGTCATTGAACCCTACCATTGAATGAAGTGGAGTCTCATGAACTTTTATGTACAGGTTGACCTTGAGACATGATCCTCTGATCTCAGCCTCCCAAATAGCTAGGATTATAAAACAACATTGTTGTTTTATTCTTAATGAAATATAATTAACAAAGACTACAATTAACATTAATAACGAAATGAGTAATTAGTGTGATGCTTGCTAATGATGTCCACTGGTCTAATTATCACCCTGCCTTTTTCTCTGTTGCCAATAGACTATGTATTTATCATTACTTTGTATTATAAACTCAGTGGAGAGAAGGATACTGGGAGAGAAGGCAGAGATTTCTATATTCTTTATTTAGAAGGAAAGAAATAGACCAAGATTGAATGTTTTCTTTGGAAGTATATATTCCCATCAATATTGCAGACATAAATTACTGACTTGTTTATGACCTTTAATTCATTATATTGTTGTATGTAGCATTCAAGTATTTCATTAAATATTTTGTGGTGTGTGTGTGTGTGTGTGTGTGTGTATGTGTGTGTCCATGGGCTTGAACTCAGGAATGAGTGCTGTCCCTGAGGTTTTTTGCTCAAGTCCAGTGCTCTACCACTTGAGTCACTACTACTTCTGCTTTTTGGTGGTTAATTGTAGATAAGTGTCTCATGGATTTTCCTGCCTGGGATGACTTTGAATCTCATTCCTTACATCTTAGTCTCCTGAATAGCTAGGATTACAGGTGTGAGCCACTAGTGCCTAGTTTCATTAAATTTTATAGATATCTCTTCAGTAATCACAGCTGTAAAGTTTTTTGGGTCTATATAAAAGACACGTAGACATTTTCACCTTTTCCCCCCTCTGTTAATTCAACTATTGATATAAAGTATAGTCATCTACTCGTACATAGATGAGAGATAGGAATATCTATAGTTAAATCATGTTCTTTCCCCAAGAATCCACATTTATTTATTTATTTACTTATTTATGCATGCATGCTTAAGCTGCAATAGGAATTTTGTGACCATGGTTTATTTTGTTTGCATATTATACTCAAGGTCTACAACATTTATTATTTATACACTGGTTGTTTATATTGGTTGCTTAGTTTTTTGAAGATAAACTTCTTATATATATAGATATATTCTCCTCTGTTAGACTGGGAATTCCTTTATTTATTGTCAAGGTGATGCACAGAGGGGTTACAGTTACATAAGTAAAGTAATAAGCATATTTCTTGCCAAACTTGTTACACCTTCCCTCATTTTTCTCCTCCTTTCCCTCCCCCTTTACCCCCAAGTTGGGAAGATCATTTCCAACATATTGTCCTGTGTATATCACTGTTGCATTGGTTGGGAACTCCTTTTGAGGACAAAGCTACATACAGCTAAGATTAGACTGATATTGCTACTGAGCATAATGTCTGCCCAGAACAAATATTGATTGATGAATTCACTTTACCTTCTAAATGCCATTTCCAGTTATACACACAGTTTTAACCATCACACTTTCTTTTCTTTAAAAAAATAGTGCGTAGAATTGACTTTTTGTGTGAGGTTGAACATGTAATTGTTAAATCTCCTAAGTCAGGATACTTGGATTGGAATCCTTACTCCTGCCATTTATTAACTGTGCAAAGAGTGTGCTGAACAAATTAATTGACAAATTAACTTGTCAACTTCTTTATCTATAAAGATAACAGTAGTATTTAACTACTGACTTGTGAGGATGAAATAAATGAGGATAGGGGCTGGAGTAGTAGCTCAGTGGTAGAGCATTTACCTAGTATGAATGAGGCCTTGGGTTCAATCTGCTCTCTCCATTTCCACTATTTTTTCCTTGTTTTTGAGATGTGTTGTGATGCTTTAGAGGCTTAATAGAGAAAAAGCTTATCATTAGTAAAAATAGTATAAAAAAACCAACTTGCCATTAGTAAGTTTGCTTTTACTATTCTTTAGGAACTAAGAATCTGAAGCCCAGCTTGTGGCTTTAGGCATGTTATTCCTTCCTTACCTAAGCCAGCTCATAAGGAAGTTGGCAGGCTTAATAGGTCATCTGTATAAAAGATGAGTCAAAGAACCTCTAGACACATGTGGTGAAGTGATTAGTTATTTATTATCTTTATATTCATTTAGTGAACACTTTTCACACAGAAATAGTCTATGCCTATTTATAAGGCTACCAGAATGCATTGCTCAAAATATTAACCCTTTTGCTGAAGATTTTGATTATAAATTCTAGTATTTGACTAAGAAAGTGAATAAGCAAAATCTATGTCAGAAAAGATCTCCATTTACTTTCCAATATTGACATTCATCCTCTTTAAAATTTCTTCTATATGTACTGAGACCAATTATAGATTTTTTCCATTTTTTGTCTTTGATGTGCTTTTGAAATGACGTTACATAAATGAAAACAAGCATGGAGAAACATTGTTTTACAGACAAAGACATATAAATATAATCAGCATATATAACACTCAGTTTTGTTTTGAGTTCTGCTAAGGGAGTATCTTTTAAGTTTGCACATTGCCATTTGCTCTGACTGGGAAGAGCTGTTAGCTAGAAGCACTTTAAGCAATTGTATTTTTAGTTCAAGGTGGTTTCCTGTTCTCAACTTGAATATATCTTCACAAGGACTAGTCTTGCCTGAACAGTCGAAACTCCAAACCACTAATTTTCCAAGTGCTTGAAGCTATCAATTGTAAGAAATTTCTTTAAGAGTGGCAGTAGAGATTGCTTCATACTTTTAATAAGAACAATGAGAGTAATTCTTTTCTTTGAAAAGGTCTAATTTAAGGCTGTTCTTTCATTTGACCTTTCAACATCAAATCATTTTTATTCTTAACACTTGAGGAATTTTGCAGAATTTGTAATTAGCCTACAAGTCATGAAATTTTGAATGTAGACATTATTTATGCTTTAAACACTGTCTTGGAGAAATAACTGTCAGATGATTTACCAGTCCAGTGTTTCTGATTCATTTTGTATTCTTGGCATATATTACTGTCTGCTACCTATTAAAACACTAATAAGTTTTTGATAAAGATAAAGAACAATAATAGCTTATATTGTACTAAGTGGTATATGTATGGAATGTTTATGTATATTATGCTAAGTATTTTATTTGTTCTTTATATATATTGGTTGATGAGTTAGACACTGTTATCATCCATATTTCCATGAAGAATAGAAGTATAAAAAGCTTGAGTAACTTGCTCAACTTATAAGAGCAGGGAGTGAGGGTGACCCTGAGTCCACTAAGCTATAAATGACAGGGGAAACAATAAATGGAACCGAGTCAAGATTGCTTTTGTGGTGATACTTGTCCATGTTAACTGTCTGTGGCTCTGATAAGATTGTAAATTGTATGGATCTGCTCTAATTATTGCTCCTTATTAAAATGTTTGACATATCATCTCTCACTTACCAAAATATGAATGATTATAGTTCAGGAAAAATGACTATAGTTAGTTTATTACCTTAAAAC
Organism: Dipodomys ordii; assembly: GCF_000151885.1. Taxonomy (NCBI): domain Eukaryota; kingdom Metazoa; phylum Chordata; class Mammalia; order Rodentia; family Heteromyidae; genus Dipodomys; species Dipodomys ordii. Next base: position 8,086,073 of record NW_012267267.1, read on the forward strand.
ATTTAGTATGTAAAACCATAATTGCTAAAAATTATTGACTATCTAACATAAGAAGAATATACTGGTAATAAGAAGCAAATAAAGAACAGGTAACTGGCCTCTGGGCTTTCTATTTGGAAAGTTACAGGGATAGCTAATCATTTTCTAACTTCTTGGTCAAATTTATTTTCTAACTACAATCAGAATGCAGTTATAAATGTACTGGTGATTCTCTATTTTAGAAGAAAGATTGTTCTAGGGTAAGAAGTTCCTAGGCTTCTTATGTGGACAGCAGTTCTAGTATTTCTTGTTCGGTGATGGAGAAAGGCAAAAAAAAAGTCTTTAATAGTGTTTGAATTTATAACTGTATCAGCTTTGGTATTACAGGATCCAGAGATCTTATCAGTTTTAGATTTCTAACTGCTGGGTAATTTAATGCTGGCATAATGTTGCACGCTGCTTAATATAAAAAGTAAATGTTTATAGCAGTTGAAGGTCTGGGTTTAGGTTCTCATTCACTGTTTCATATGACCTTGGGTAATCACTTGACCTCTGTGGTTCTGTTCTTTCATCTAGTGTTTGCCTAGGAACAACAGGCTTCAAGTGACCAATGTGAGATTTCATGGGAAGGTAGATGCAACTGCTAAAAAACTAGTCAAAGTTTGGTTTTCATTAGGGCATAAAACAGAACAAATACATTATGGCTTCTGATCATTAATTTAATTGTCATCTTGACCAAATTATGGAATGCTTAGATTGTTGGAATAATATTATTTCTGGATGTGCTTGTGAGGATGTTTCTAGAAGGCAACCATATTTGACTGGGAAGACTGAGTAGAGAAAATCCATTCTCACAAGTATGGGTACACCCAATCCAACTTTGAGAGCTCAATTAGAATACAAAGAGGGAGGAAGGAGAAATTTACTCTTCTGAAATGTGCTTCACAGAATGTATAGGAAGGCTTCAGGGAATAGGGCTAATTTGGAGTCTTACTTGCTCTCAAATAAATCAGTTTTTCTAAATGGAGCAGTCAGATGGATTTAAAAAAACTTAAGGTTATGTTTTACAATCAACTTTAAGATACCTGAAAAAAATAAAAAAGAGGCTCTCCTTTTCTTAACGAATGAATAAGGAATGTATAAGGAAAGACAGATTGAGGAATAATCCTTCATTTGTTACTGGCTATCTCGGGCTATCAAAAAGGTTTTGAGAATAACTTCACCAGAAGGCAGCAAGACAGCAGCCCAGAATTAGGGAGATGAATTCACAGATTCACCAAACATAAAGAGTTTCTTTGTACATGTTCTCTGCCAAAATGGACATTGTAGAATTAGATTTCTTTGAAGATTAAAATTTTACAGAACTTATATTAAGAAGAGAAACTTTCTGACTAAGCAGAGGTATTTGAGGAAGTTGAAACCATTTCCCCTAGTGGTTATATAAATACAGATGTCAGATTCCTCCTCCCACAAGTTCACCAAATCACAAACCCAGTTTTATTGGGTTTGCTCACCTACTTCCTGCCCTCTAAACCCTGACACTGTGAAGAACCAATCTCATTTAGAATTCAGTCTTCTTACCATCATTTTTATCACAAGAGTATGTGGGTAAATTTTCACAGTTAAAAAAGAAATGATATAGATGGTGTACTTATGTTAAAATATAATCTAGAGGTTATATATAAATTGAAAAGACTTCACAATAATCTTATTCTTTTAAATTATCTATCCAATTAACTGAAGGGGTTTGGAAGGAAAATATAAGAGAGAAGATAGTGATCTCATGGCTAGAGGTCTGAGTCTTCAGCATATGGATAATGTTGCTTGCATGGGTCCTCACTGCTAATGGTACCTTCACTATGTTTTCAACAATGTGTTTGCTCACCAATCACAATAGACATTCCATTATAATCTTCATTGTGATTCTTCCTCCTCTGTAATACAAATTCTTGGCTCCTGTTCAAAGTGTTGTTTATTTGCTCTTGACTTACTGGAGGAAACTCATTTTCAGATCCTACAAGATGGCAAATAAGCAATTAAAGTCCTTGACTATATTTTGATCCTACTTTCTTTTCTGGGTTCACTTCATTCTCAGCCTCTGCATTTACTTGACAGTTCTAGCCAATGAAATATAAGCTGAGTGATAATGCCTGAAGTTTCTCTACTCTTATTTCCATTTTTGTGCTGGCTCTAGAGCTGCCAATAAAATTAGAAAATGTACACATGTCTAATTTTTAACTCTTCCCATAGATACATTAAAGTATTAAAACCAAAGAGGTAAAATTAATTTCAATAACACATTTATATAGCACAAGATATTGTTATTTCAAATGGAAGCAATATGAAAATATAAATAATACTGTTCACACGGTCTCTTTCCAATACAGAGCCTACAAAATCCAATATTTGTTTTATGAGAATCCATTAAGCAAACTCTGTAGTTTGTTGTCAAGTTTAGGTGAGTCTGGTCTACAAGAGTCAAACATCAGCCAGCCCACAGATGTGTGAACAGGTAAGTGCTCATGGTTTGCAAATTCATTTTGTAGTGGGTTGTTAGCTAGTGAAGGCATTTCTGAAGAATGAAATGGAGAGAGTGGAAGAGCTATTATATTGGAAACTACGAATGAACAAATGACTAGTTTATACTGAACTGTAATGTGAGCATAAAGTAAACTTGTTAAGAGACTGTGTTTCGGGAGCTTATTACCCATTAATGTAATATAGAAGATTCAATTACTGAGCAACAATATTCACCCTTGTCCCTTTGTTTTCCCTTAACCTTAACAATAGTAATTCATTTCCTCATGTCCTCGACTTTAGGTTTATCCAGGCAATTTGCTCTGGTCAGCTCAGATTTGCTGGTGCTATGTCTGGGCCTTAGAAGTATTGTCTGATTCTGATGAACGCTTTTGAAGTTTTTATCTCATCCAATAAAAAATATGAACCAGATGAACCACTACTATTAGAAGAAAGAAAAATCTAGATCTGTAGTTTGGAATATACCAGCCAACCTGCAGACATGTAAATATGTAGTAGTTACTGTTTGCATTTATACTTTGGAATAGATTGTCATGCAACACTATATTGATGATAGTTGACTAACAACTACCTAAAGAGAGTTTCATTTTCCATGGATGGATGTCTGCCTTACTATCAACATACAATTCTACTTCCTGGATTGCACTTTCTCTTTCAGACATTTGTCCTTTCCATAGTGCTCCAACCTCTATCTTTCCACGTTGGTTGTTTATATTGTTATATATTTTTGTTTCATAAATATTTGCATGTGTAATTTTGGAGGTTAGCCAGTGTCTTTCTATAGTAGGCAATCTGGGTATACAAACATGTATTCAATCATTCAACACATTTTTTTAGAACTTTAATATGTCCTAGGTACTGTTATCATCTATGAGATGTAATAGTAAATAAATACAGTTGTCATGGTATTTGCATTGTTTTTTTGTAGGAGTCAGAAAATAGACAAAAATATGGCACAAAGAGATGTAGTATTGCTGTAAAAAATCAAAAGGAAAAGAGATCAAGGATGGTAGTTTTTGTTATAGAAGTAATTTCATAAATTCTTATTCTATAACCTGGAGAAATATAACTTCTTTCTAAAATAAAAGTTCATGTTGGTAGAGGTTTGTATTCTTTTGTTATATATATTTTTTATTGTAAATATACTATACAAAGGGGTTACCATTACATGAGTAAGGTAATGAGTACACTTCCTATTGAGCAGTGTTACCCCTTCCTTTGTTTTCCCCACTACCATCTCTTCCCTCCCCACGGGTTTGCATTCTTATACTGCTTTTTGGCTTCCAGCTACTTTTAGTGATTAAGTTGAGTTTAAGCTTTATTTTGTCATTCTGTATGTCATTTTTAGTTCTACCTTGCCATAACTGATTTAATTAAATTATTATCACACAAATTATTCCCACAAAGGCATTGTGTTTGAAATAACACTTTGCTAAATGTGTTGAGAATATGAAAGCATTTTTATTATGGTAATGCAATTTAAAATTCAGTATTAGCTATTTCTAATCTTAGTATTTTCAAAGCAAAACACTAGCCTCTTGTCACATGTTCTATTTTTTATATTTTCCTATCTCTTATCTTGCTCTAATTTCTGATTTCTCATTTTTCCTCTTCTTCAGAGCAAATAAGTTAGTTCTCTCTGTCTCTGTCTCTTTCTCTTTTTCTTTGGCTGTTCTAGTCCAGGTCCCCAAAGTCTGACTTTACTAGAAAACAGCTTGCAAACTTAAATTTTATATAAGGAAACATCTCTAAATAGGTTTAGATATATTTTATTATGTGTTCAAGGTCACATAGTACAATGTGGTGGGGCTGAGATTTAATCTCTATTATTTTTATTTCATTTTTTGGGGGTCTGGTTGTGGGGCCTGAACTCTGGGTTTGGGCACTGTCCTTCAGCTTCAGCTCAAGGCTAGCACTCTACCACTTGAGCCACAGTGCCACTTTCAGCTTTTTTCTTTTTGCTTATGTGGTGCTGAGGAATCGAATCCAGGGCCTCTTGCATGCAAGGCAAGCGCTCTACCACTGAGCCACCTTCCCAGTCCTCTATATTATTTTGATATTAAAAGTGAAAACAAATTCTACAGTCATTTTACTTAACACAAATTTATGTGGAGCCCAAATCAGCCTAAAAAAGTAAGTTAAACAAGCTAAGTGAAATGAACCCCAAGATAGGGACACAAGAGTTTTTTTCTTTCTTGCTGTTGTTTTTAATGTACTTATAATGTACTATGTGATTTTTTTGTTTCTTTTGTATGTTCTTCCCCTGTTTTCACTGTATTTGATTACAATGTCCTGCATCACGTAAATACATTTTTCTAATTTGGGGAGGGGAAGGGAAATAACAAAATGCTGAAATAAGGATACAGGATGATCCATTGTAACAATGAGATGTATAAGACACTATGTTGAAAAGTAACTTTACAACTTTGGGGGAGGAGGGAGGAGTTGGACATATGGGGAGAGAAGGGATGGCAGGGGAAAAACAAAGAGGGGTAACAAAGTTCAATAGGAAATTCCTATTGGGGGGGAAGTAAGTTAATATGAACATTTTTTTTTTTGTCAATCATGGGGCTTGAACTCTGGGCCTGGGTGCTGTCCCTCAGCTCTTCAGCTCAAGGCGAGTGCTCTACCTCCTGAGCCACAGTACCATTTGTGGTTTTCTGGTGGTTAATTGGAGAAAAGAGTCTCACAGAATTTTCCATCCCCAGGCTGGCTTTGAACTGTGATCCTTAGATCTCAGCCTTCTGAGTAGCTAGGATTATAGGCGCCCGGCTTTTTTTTTTTTTTAAGGAACATTTCCACATAAACTCTGTCTCTCCATGATATATATTCAGAGAAATAAGAATGTGGCCATGCAAAGTAGCAGGGTATAAAATTAATCCTCAAAAATCAGTGGCTTTTCTGTATGCCAATAACAAGAAGAGTACAGCTGAAATCAGGAAAACAAATGCTTTTGTAATAGCCCCATAAAAATAAAATACCTAGGAGTTAACTAAAGAAGTGAAATATCTCTCTGATAAAAACTTTAAAACCCTGAGAAAGGAAATTAGAGCAGAGCTAAGGAAGTGGAAAAACCTCCCATGCTCCTGGATTGAGAGGATTAACATCATGAAAAATGACAGTACTGCCAAAAGCTATCTACAAATGCAATGCAATACCCACCAATATCCCAACCTCATTCTTCAGTGAAATAGAAGCAACCCAAAAATTCATACAGAACAATAAAAGACCCTGAAAAGCAAGAACAATCCTTAGCAGAAAGAACAGTGCTGGAGGAATAACAATACCAAATTTCAAACTCTACTATAAAGTCATAATAATCAAAACAGCTTGGTAGTGACACAAGAACAGGCTTGAGGACCAATGGAATGAACCCACAGACCTATAGCCACCTAATCTTCTAAACGGGAGCTAAAAAATAGAATGGAAGAAAAACAGCTTCTTCAGTAAATGCTGCTGGCAAAATTGGTTAAACACCTGTAGAAAACCAAAGCTAGATCCTTATATATCACCCTACGCCAGAATCAACTCCAACCTCAGAGTCAAAGGAGACACCCTGAAAACATTACAGGAAGGAATAGGAGAGAAACTCTAAGGCTCTTTTGCACAGACGGAAATTTTCTTAATAATGACCCAGAAACACAACACATTAAAGAAAGGTTGGACAAATGGAATTGCATGAAACTGCAGAGCTTCTGCATGACAAAGGACATAGTAAGCAAAATCAATAGAAAGACCACAGATTGAGAGAAGATCTTCATTAGCCATACAATGGACAGGGGTTTCATATCTAACATATACTTAGAACTCAAAAAATTAAATCCCCCAACAACAAATCCTCAAAGAAACAACTGCCCAATAAATAAGTGGGCTAAAGACGTAAAGAGAGACTTCTCTGAAGAGGAAAGAAGAATGGCCAATAGACACATGAAGAAATGCTCAACTTCTCTAGCCATGAAAGAATTGCTAATCAAAACAACATTGAGATACCACCTCACTCCAGTTAGAATGGCTATAATCAAGAACTCATAACAACATATGCTGGAGGGGATGTGGCCAAAAGGGAACCTTACTGCATTGTTGGTGGGAATGTAAACTTGTTCAACCCCTTTGGAAAACAGTATGGATCTCCACACAGAGCTCCCCTATGACCCAGAAATCCCACTTTTAGGCATTTACCCAAACAATCACAAACAAGGCCATACTAAAGCTACCATCACAACTATGTTTATTGCAGCATTATTCACCATAGCTAAGATATGGAACCAACCCAGATGCCCCTCAGTAGATGAATGGAGCAAGAAAATGTGGGGTGTGTGTGTATATATACATATATATGTATATACATATATATACAAACATATACATATACACACATATATGTATATATGTGTGTATATATACTTATATATACACACATACACACACACACACACACACACATATACACACACACAATGGAATTCTATGCCTCCATCAGAAAGAATGACATTGCCCCATTGGTTAGGAAATGGAAAGACTTGTAAAAAATTATATTAAGTGAAGTAAGAAGCCAGGTGTAAAAAACATAGGTCCCATGTTTTCCCTTATTTGCAATAACTAGTATATGTCTAGGACTAGCAGAAAAGGTCCAAAGCTATGTACATATGACCATATAAGCATATAAGATGCTAAGCGAAATGAACCCCAAGATAGGGATACAGAGGTTTTATCTTCCTTGCTGTTCTTTTTATTATACTTACAATGTACTATGTGGCTTTTTATGTTTCTTTTGTATGTTCTTCCCCTATGGTATAACCCCTGTTTTCACTGTGTTTGATTCCAATGCCCTACATCTTGTATATAGATTTTTCTAATTTGGGGAGGGGAAGGGAAATACAAAAATGCTGAAATAAGGATACAGGTTGACCCATTGTAATGATGAGATGTACAAGATGCTATGTTGAAAATGAACTTTACAACTTGTGGGGGGGAGGAGGAGTTGGAGAGGTGGGGAAGAAAGAGATGGTAGGGGAAAAACAAAGGAGAGGGTAACACTGCTCTGTAGGAAATGTACCCATTACTCATGTAACTGTAACCCCTCTGTACAGTATCTTTACAATAAAAACAAATATTTTTTAAAAAAGAATGTAGCCATAGACATATCATTAAGGGTTTAATTTCAGTGGCCTTGGTGGGAGAGGATGGGAATACTTGTCTGTGCTTATTCAGTATCCACAAATTGCAGCATAATTATAAGTCATTTGGACTGATTGTGACTCAATGACCTCTTTCTTTAATATATCTGTTGTTATTGTCCATTATCCTTCACTGTTTTTGATAGTGTGTCACAGTATACACTTACCTGTTATTTTTAAAAAAAATCATATTTTAGATGTTTTTCTAGTTACCCTGCTTTCAATCAACCTCCTTAATGTTCTTCTGGAAAAAAATGAGTAATTCTCGTATGCTTCTGCTCACTAGTAGATATCAGCTACTTAACATATCTATGATAGTTGACTGATACAATACCTAAAGAGATTTTCATTTTCCATGGATGTTCACCTTACTATCAACATACAATTCTACTTTCTTTAGGCATTGATACTTCATACATTTGACAAGTTATAGAGGAAATTGGCTCCAGAAAGATGTGTATTCCCAAGCTGAGAACCTGTGTTGCATTGCATAGCACAAAACTTTTCAGACATGATGATGTTAAAATCTTGTTGAGATTGGGTTTCTTGAACCTTTTAACCTCTGTTGACCTGTGCCTTCAATTTCACCTAGGTCTTCTCTCAAGGAATAACTCTTAAATTTTTCATCAGTTGTAATTTGTTTGTTCGGGACAACTTAGACTCTATTCGCCTTTTAATATCTTTCTATAACCTCTGAACTAGTTCCTACGCATGCTTTTTCTGTGTCTCTTTTCTAATTATGGAACATATTTGAAATGTGCCCAATATCTCTATTCTGAGAGTCTTGTGGAAACATCTATGTCATATCCTTTGGAACTCTTCAATTGATTTTCTTCTACCCATCCCACTCTTACTTTCTTATGGTAAAGTGCAATACAGATCTCTTTTGCCTTTTCTTTTTTCCTATGAAATTCCTAGCTATTTATATTCCCAATGCATTTTTAGGTAGTTTAACCCAAGTACAACTTTCAACCCCTTTTCTTGCCTGTTTATGTCCTCTCCATTTCCAACTATGCGATTCTCTTTTAAACTATTCTCATTGTTAACAGATAACATATTGATTCTTTCAATAAGAATTGAGACTATCATTCAAAAACATCCTCAGTTTTTCTTTCCTACTGTCATTGGCCTAGACATGTCAGAGGAACTTATGTGAAATGATAAGTAAGATATAGTTTCTGCATGTCATGTAAGACAGATCAGATGCTCAAGTACAAAATAATGCTACAATAGTTCTATGTGTGTCTTGAATAGCAGGCTGTGGATATTGCTTTCAACCTTATTCAAAGGCCCAGTATGTCTGTCATTTCCTAGCTCTACATTCTTGATGTCTGGAGTTTATCTTCAAGCAGCAGAGTGTAATTAGATCAGGTGATATATAATACTGATATACTGTACCCAACTCTGCCTGCACTGAGTAGCAGTAGAAACATGAGGTTAGCAGTGGCTAGCATTTCCTTCAAGCAATCAGGCTAAGATGTATTTATTTCTCATCTCTTTTAATGGCTTTCTTTTTTCCCCTATTTGGTCAAGAACATAAACTTTCCTACACATTCTCATGGTCGGTGACTACTTGTCCATGTGAGGTCCTCCCACATTTCACGTCCTTTTAAACCAAATGCATTGTTTTCATTATTTTGTTCCTGTTACCTGAGGTTCACCTTTCACTGATATCTGACAAAGGGATATGCTAAGTGCAGCTAACATGATGCCTTGCTTTCTTCTCCCATACATTATACCTCTGATCAATACTTCCCTCTTAGCATTCCTAGTCAAGCATAGTCTGAGTGCATAAACCATTTTCTAATTGAAAGTTATATCCTTATGAGAGCTACAACAGTTCTTCTAGATCTGACAGCTTAATATTTTCACTCAACAGAAGAAGGCAGAGAGTTTTTCAACTGCTTTCAAAGTACTTACCTTTCAACTAGGGACTTGTTTATGTAAAGAGAACAGGGGACTATATACTTCTTGATGCTATTCAAATATGCAGAAATCCCCAACAGCCACCCCCGTGCCAGTTTTAAACAATGATCCTTGTTTGTTTACTTCAGATATAGAGTAATTTGTCAAAGATGGTTTCAAAGGGGTTGCCCGTTGGGCTTAAAAAGAATAGAGACGTTACACATTTAGTCTTGACTGCAGTTCTATGAGCACATCAGAGTTGTCTTATGGAAAGAGAAATATGGTTCCCTGAGTTATTATGAACAAAATTATAATTTTGGAGAACGTTATGTTTGTTGTACTTACAGTTGTCATTGTTAAAATGATCTATAAAGTTATTACTTAAATTCTTATTGCCCTCTTTACATGTCGGTGACATATGGCCAGGTCTTTTTTTTTTTT
>NW_012267267.1:8097797-8138763 GCF_000151885.1 Dipodomys ordii
ATGCAAGGCAAGCACTCTACCACTGAGCCACCTTCCCAGCCCCTCCTTGAGTTTTTTTGAGAAACATTATGGTACTTGTAAAGTTTCAAGTACCTGTTTCATAGTAGGCATTTATAAATATTACTTTTATTTTTCTCCTCCCAGAAAATAGAATTGCTTTGTTTGAGTAAAGTTAAAGGTATTCAACTCTGAGGATATTAAATTCTTAGAAATCAGTAATATCTTGGTAGTTGTATGAATGGCCATGTTAATGGCACATACCAAAAATGGAGAAAAAAGGTAGTAAATGTTTTTAATGTAAAATTGTACATAATAAATATTTTCAGTTTGTTGATCATAAAATCTCATCACAACTAATTAAAAGTTTATTGCAAAACATTCAAAGTGCCAGATTTGGCATAGAAGCCATGGTTTACTGACTGTGAAGTAGCAGTAGTAGAATAGAGAGGTAAAATAGTAGATTAGAGACATTTATCATTTTGACTCAAAGAATGGGAAAACACTCTAATAGTTAAGAGGAGACCATAATCTGATGAGACAAAGGGAGAAACAGTTTTGTGATTCACAATGGAGGTAGCAGAATAACAAAAGAATAAGAGTACTGTACTCATTAAAGGAAAAAAAAACAATGATAAAGCTACAAGCCTGACCCATATCCCCCCAAGTAGGATCAAGGGAACTGAAATCATAAACATAAAGTAATACAAAGGACCCTATGGACAATGCAGAACAAGTCGGCACTCTTTCAAGCTTTCAATCCGGCCTAAGGGTTTGGTGAGACAGACACCAATTAGGATGCAGTGTGAACATAGCATAAGGGTGGGGAATTGGACTCTTTGTAGACACTGAACTACTGCGGGGACAAGACTGTGCACTGCCTGAAAGACAGAAACCGAGGAAAGAGGCGTGCCTTCATGAGGCATGAAACAGATTGAGTGTGCCACGCATCTGGTTTGAACTGCCCCTGTTAAGAGAAACCCTACCAAAGAGCCGCCCCGATCCTGTTCAAACCTCTCTAAAATACAACAGCGAGTCCCAGTCGCCATCTACAAAGGCCCCAGGATTGTAAAAAATCAGGGAGTTTCCAAATGTTGGAAAAATCCCATTCCTAGGAGAATCGGCCCAACAGACTAAGACGCTCCAGAGGTACAAACCTGCCCCTCTGAGGTTTCCATAACTACACCAGTAGATGAGAGCCCAAGCTGAACTGGAAACTGTGAGTCCTTCCTTACACAGGCCAGTCGGCATCACTTTTGACACAAAAAAGGGTCCTTGTAGGCCAAAGATGGGAAGAGAATGCTGAACAATTGGGACAAAGTTCAGCCAATATCTCTCCACTTCCTCAGTGAGAAGTATAGATTGCTCTTTTTCTCAAGAGGCCAAAGATTGGAGGAGAGTGCTAAACACTTTGACAGACCCCAGTCAGTATCCACACTTCTTAGTGAGAAAAAGGGATTGATTTTTTTAAAAATGTGTTTTCTTTTTGATAGATTATTATCCTTTTGTCTTATTTTCCACATCATTTTCTATTATTCTGTAATAAATTTTTTCATACTGTTATTTCCTGCATTTTCTACCTACCTTTCTATTTTTCCCCTTTATTACTCAAATTTCCCCATATTACTCAAATTTCAATTCATCTGCATTCAACCATAGGTCAACTCAAAGGTTATCTTTTATGAACCAGAGTTTTACTCCTATTCTACCTTATTGGCAAGATAAGTTTCAAATAGTTTCTACTCATCTAAAATATTTGGTTGCATGTCAGACTTTTTACTTCATTACTGTAGTAATGGTCCTCTTATATCTCTGAAGACATAAGAGATTTATACATCTGAGACTAATTCATTGATTGGGAGTTATTATCACCTATAGTCTTGCAGTTGAAGTATACACATTGTTCAGAAAGTACTGAGTTGCAGTTCAGTTTTTCCCCACCAGATTGAGGGATAGCACAGTAGCCAAACTTTTTTTTTTTTTGCCAGTCCCAAGGCTTGAACTCAGGCCTGATCACTGTCCCTTGGGTTCTTTTGCTCAAGGCTAGCACTCTACCATTTGAACCACAGTACTACTTCTGTTTTTTTTTTTCTGTATATATGGTACCGAGGAATTGAACCCAGGACTTCATTTATGTGAGTCAAGCACTCTACTACTAAGCCACATTCCCAGCTCCTGCTGCCAGACTTTTGCTTAGATGCTCAGGGGTCCTGACCTTCTTCCAAAGCACCACTCCAGAAGAGTAGAACTAGTTGTGGTGCCTTATGTTTCTTTCCTGTATGGATTTTATTTGTGGGATGTGGGCAGGCCCATTCATGGTCAGTTTTCCATTTCTGTTCTCCTTCCACATTAGAAGCTTTCATTTTTGTGGTCTAGAAAACTACTTCTAGACCCACAGTGGATTCTTTGGTTTACAGAACAGTTAAGCTCATAACCACTACATAGCTCCCCGCCAACCCGGCTATGCTTCCTGGTGCAGCACAAAGGCTACCAATAAGGTGTTGCCACAAGTGTCTGATAGTAAGCAGAAGAAATGGCACACTCAGGTGTGCACTGGTGGTGAAGAACTGAGGGACTCAGGTGCTCTGCTTGCAGATGTCACTTTTTTCAGGATCTGATAAGTAGTTCATTACTCTGTGGGAAGTTTGCAGCTGGAAATATGGTGAGAGTGTAGGTATATATGTGAAACTCTCAGTCCTACATGACAGCATCATGCCCTTCCCCCATGCCAGCAGCTTTTAAATGATGAGCACTTGCCCAAGCATAGGCTTATGCTGTTTCTGCAGTGATGCTCAGGTACCAGAACCTATTCTCCCCTTGGAAGCTAACATTGCCAACTCCCAGGCTATCCATCTGATGCTTCTTTAATTTTTCCACTTGCTAGCATACCCTCCCTCCCCATGATCTCCTTTTATGCCTATCCTGCAATTTCTTGTTTCCCAAGACCCCAGGATATAACTCATGTTCTTGTCCTGCCTGGATGAAGGCTACTTCCAAGTAGCTAATATAATACAATCACTCTCTAATCTAGTCTTTCCACCAAAGGAGGCTAGCTGCACTCTTCTGAAATGACTCAGGCAATGAAGCTGATCTCAACTTGGAAGTGTGAAGATGCTGATCTCCAAGGCTGTCATTCCTTTATGAGAGCAGGCCTTTCTCAAGATGATGCCTTGTTTAAGCTCTTGGAGATCTGAGGAGGTAAAAGTCTTGTCTGATGATGACCTGTTAAGTTGCAGAGGTTACTTCCCCATTGTATGCCCCACTGGGGCTGAAGACTTATAGACGATATGGTTTGGTTCCAAAGCTAGGGCTTCCAGTCTTTTGCAAAAGCTTATTGTTGGATGCATTGGTTCTCTTCCTCCACGGGTGCCAGGATGGAGCTTTAAACTGTTTCCTAATGTGATAGTTTTCTCTTTTTCACCAAACTTTTCAGTTGTCTTGGTCCTCTCTTGTGGTCTTCAGTGATCTTCTTTACTTTTGTTTTTCCCTGTATACCATCGGCTTTGTCACTCGAACTCTTCACATTCACAGAGTCTGATAAAGCTTTTCCTTTGTCATCTTGCAAGGAAAGACGGCAAGATCAAACAGTTTAATGTAAAACCTGAAAATCTGAGACTAATATAGAAGTGAGTATGGAACATACTGGAACATATTGATACCTCCTGAATAGGACTTCAATAGCTCAGCAAATGAGAGTAAGGATTGACAGTAAAGAAAAGTCAATAAAAGTCAATAAATTGAAGTGGCTGTCTACAGAGTGGGAAAACACCATTGCCAGCCATGTATCTGACAGGAGATTGATAACCAAAATATACAGGGAGCTCAAAACATTAAACTTTCAAAGAATCAGTAACCATTTAATAAATAGAAAAAATAATTGAACAGACAATTTTCAAAGGAAGAAGTACAAATGGCTAATAAATACACGGAAAAAAATGCTTCCTATCCCTGGATTTAGGAGAAACACAAGTCAAATGACATTGAGATTTTATCTCACTCCAATCAGAATAACCATTGCTTAGAATACAAACAACATTCTGGCAAGGATGTTGTGAAAAATAACCCTTGTAGTTTTTGTGGGAATTTAAATTAGTGCAATCACTGTCAAAATCAATATGAATATTCCTAAAAAAGCTAAAAGTACAATTACCATATATTTCTACATCATCACTCAGGCATATATATGAAAGAGTATAGGTCAAGGTATGACACAAATATTTGCACATCCATTATTTTTGCAACAATATTAATAGTAAAGCTATAGAAACAGTTCAGATAACCTTTAATTGTTGAGAGGATTAAGGAAATGTTAGGCAAGTTGATAATAAAGCTAATATTGAGAATATCCCTGCAAAAGTTGATTAAAAGAAATTAAAAATATGATCATACTCCTCAGCATTCAAAACTGATAAACGTTTATGACTGATGTTTTCAGGGGTTCTCCCTTCTAGGACTTCTCTGCAGACTGGTAATACCTCCTGAGCAGCAGACTAGGATAATTACACATTTATCTCATTTCTTTTCACCTCTCAGGGATTACTTTTTTTTTTTTTTTTGGTCAGTTGCAGGGCTTGAACTCAGGCCCTCGGTGCTGTCCCTGAGCCTTTTTGTGCTCAAGGCTAGCAGTCTATCACTTGAGCCACAGCACCACGTTTTGTGAGTGGTTATTGAAGATAAGAGTCTCACGGGGACTTTTCTGCCTGGACTGGCTTCAAACTACGATCCTCAGATATCAGTGTTCTGCATATCTAGGATTATAAGCATGAGCCACTGGACCCAGCAATAACTCTTCTTTGGTGCTATTTTTTGAAATGCATTTTCTTAACATGTGAAGGGAAGCAAACACAGTCCTTGGTACATCCAGAAGAAGAAATCATTTTGATTTGAGCCAGGTTTATGTTTGGCCTGCAGATATATTTGCTGATCAGCAAGTACTGTGCAAGAAGTCAACTGGAGAGAATCACACTCACTTTTAATGAGTTGTTTCTTTTCTTCAGGACTTTGACACTATATCCTAGATGTCTTGGTTGCTAGCTGATGGTTTTAAGCAGCCATTTGTTTTATTTATCCAGCACAATAATTTTTGTGGCCAGATGATTGCTTTAGTAAAATCTTTTCCATGTTGGTAGACGTATAGTTCTCCTTCCCCATCCTTTCTGGTGTGTTCTTTCTAGAACCCTGATTACATGAGTAAGGTAATGAGTACATTTCCTATCTTGCATTGTTACCCCCTCCTTTGTTTTTCCCCTACCATTCTTTCCCTCCTCACCTCCCAAATTCCTCTCCCCCCACCCCAAGTTATAAAGTTTGTTTTCAACATAGTATCTTGTACATCTCATTGTTACAATGGGTCAACCTGTATCCTTATTTCAGCATTTTGTTATTTCCCTAACCCTCCCCAAATTAGAAAAATGTATATACAAGATGCAGGGCACCAGAATCAAATACAGTAAA
The DNA here is from genome assembly GCF_000151885.1 of Dipodomys ordii. Taxonomy (NCBI): domain Eukaryota; kingdom Metazoa; phylum Chordata; class Mammalia; order Rodentia; family Heteromyidae; genus Dipodomys; species Dipodomys ordii. The sequence goes on from NW_012267267.1 coordinate 8,103,249, forward strand.
AACAGGGTTTATATACCCTGGGGGAAGAACATACAAAAGAAACAAAAAAAGTCACATAGTACATTATAAGCATATTAAAAATATAAAACCTCTGTGTCCCTATCTTGGGGTTCATTTCACTTAGCAACATCTTTATCACAGCTATGATCTTGTTCATTATTTAGTCTTAATTATTTATTTTTAAAGATCTATTATTATTGAGTTCATTAAGTTCTGGATAGCCATTCTATTGAGTGTTAAACTTCATTATTTCAATTAATATAATTGATATCCAACATTTATTTTGTTGGTTGTTTTAAACTTCCACTCCAAATGACAAAAAATACATTTAAAACACACATTTAAGAAATAAGTGGATTATAAGGTGAAATTACTTTTAAAATAGAATCAAATGGCAATTGAAAGCTCTTATGAAAGACATTTGGCTTAGGAAAATTGTTGTCTTTTACTTGAGACTCAGCATTCATACATTTTTCTGTTTTAAAATTACATCGAAAGGTTAGCTTGGTATTATAATGGAATTGTTTTGCAAATAATGACTTAATATAATGAGAGCCATTATAGTATCTCTTTTGTCCATCAGGACTCACGCAGAGTTCATACTGACTTCACAGGTCTCTGCACAGTCCTTTATGAGATATGCCTGTATTGTCTTTATTTGCTTTGTCATAATTAAAAAGTTTTTCAATTTTGGAAGTGTATTGTACATTTTGTGTTTGATAATTCTGTCACCAAGTTTCTGACTATGATTCTTTAGTTTGTTTTTTTAAGGAATGTTTTTCTTTTTTAAAAAAAGAAAATTTGCTGTTGCTGTAAATGAACTCCAGGAGATGGAAACAAGAGGTTTTTTCCATTTGTTGTTGTTTTTCTTTTCATCTTGTTTGTTCATTTATCTTTGGGAGGTAAAGGGCACACAGAAATGGAGGGACAAATGGTAAGCAAATGAAGCAGCAGAACTCATTAGGCATTATATTGAAAATGAACTGTACAACTTATGAGTAGGGACAGGATGGGAAAAATGGAGAGAGTGTGGAAGGGGTGACATTGTCCAGAAAGAAATATCCTTAAAGGTGGGAAGTTTGCTCAATGGTAGATTGTTTGTCTCACATGTGTGAGGCCCTGGTTTTGATTCCTCAGCACCACATAGGCAGAAAAAAGCCGGAAGTGGTGCTGTGGCTGAAGTGGTAGGGTGCTAGCCTTGAGCTAAAGAGCTGAGGGACAGTGCCCAAGCCCCTAGTTCAGGCCCCATGACTCACACACACACACACACACACACACACACACACACACACACACTCACACTCACACACACACACAAAAGAAATGTCCTCATTACCTGACTTATGTAACTTAATGCTTCTGTACATATCCTTTATAAAAGCAATAAAAATGTATGAAAAATTATTATTATATCAGAGTTTGAACTCAGGACTGTAGCACAATGTTCTAGACACCTTAGTTGCAACTAGGCAGGTGCACTACTGTGTAAGTCATGCCTCCAAATTTTTTGTTTTCACTATTTTTTCTTTTCTTTTTTTTTATTGTGAAAATACCATACAGAGGGCAAGATAATTACATGGGCAAGATAATGAGTACATTTCTTATCAAGCATTGTAGCCTCCTCCTTTGATTCCCCTTCCCATCCCTTCCCATCCTCCCGTTCCCCCTCTGCCCTCCCCTCCCCCTCCTGCCCCAGCCAAAGTTGTAAAGTTCGTTTTTCGACATAACAACTTGTACTTCTCATTGTTGCAATGGGTCCACCTGTATCCCTATTTAAATGATTTGTTTTTACCTTCCCCTCCACCACAAATTATATCAACATCAAATACAGTGAAAGCAGGGGTTATACCATGGGGAGGGACATACAAAGCAACAAAGAAATCATAAATATGTTAGAAACAATTGCATGAAAGCAAAAACATTTGAGTACTTATCTAGGGATTCATTTCACCTAACATCAACTTATCTGACCTTTTCTGCTTGTCTCAGACATATACTAGTTATTGCAAATAAGGGAAACCATGGGATCTATGTTTCTTTGGGCCTGGCTTACTTCACTTAACAATTTTTTCCAAGTCTTTCCATTTCCTAACAAATGGGGCATAGTATCACTTCTTTTTTATCTGCTTGGACTGGCTTTGGATCATGATCTTCTTATCTATACCTCTCAAGTAGTTGGGATTACATGAATGTACCACTGTACCTATCTTACTGTTTTTTTCTTTTCTTTGTTTTTCAGATAAGATCTTGCTAGCATTTTGCCCAGGCTAGCCTCAAACCATGATCTTCTGATCTCTGTTTCCCAATAACTGACATTGTAGATATGAACCACCATTCCCAGCCTGAGAAGTTCTTTCTTTAAAAACAAATCATTAAGTAGTTATTCAAAGGGGTTTCACTTCAGCATATCCGTTTATGAATACAATCATCATGATCAATGTCACCTTCCTACTCTTCAATTAATCCTAACTCCACTTATCACTTCGAGTTACCCTGTTCCATTTTTTCATTTGTATATTGAATATTATGTCTGTATTTACCCACCATTCCTCTCTCTATTTGTTTGGAGAAACTTTTTCTTAATGATATTTCTTGTAGTTCTCCACTTTTACTTTCTGTGATTTCTTTGGAATTCCATCTTTGTGGGTTCTTTGAGATTGTAAACTGACTTATATCATGGGAAACTCGTAATTTTTTATTTTAATGGCAGACTGATAATAGTTGCATAATCAACAAGGACCCCTAGAAAACTATATTTCAGACTTTTTAGAAGTTACATCTCATTGGTAGTATGGGTTCACATTAAAAACTTGAATATTAGGAATGGGATGCACAGCTAAAGTAGTAGAGCACCTGTCTAATGCCTACGACTCTAATTTCAAAACCTAGTACCTCCAACCAACCAACCATCCCTAAAAGAAAATCTAAAACTGAAGAGAAAACTTCCTTTAATTTTTACCTCCGTGTTTATAGTTTACTGCATCGTCATGTTTCCCTTTAGGTGGTCTTCTTTCACTGAGGACTGCTGTTTTGACTTTCTGTACTGATTTGGGAGGAAGCCCTTTCTCTTGTTCCTTGTAGGAATGGTTGGCTGGCGTACTGATATCCCAGCTCTTGAGTGCTCAGTGTAAGAAAATTCTCTCTGCCACCCAGTACAAGCCTCACAGTTCACCTATATTTAGACATCATGCTCTCTTGACATTGTAAGACTCTGTTTTACTGCTTGTTTACACATTGTTAGAAATGTGAAGTTTCAACAGCCTTAGTTGAAAATATAACTTAGGTTTTGCTAGAAGGGTTTGTACTGCACATTAATCTGCCATTGTTCCTCTATTCCTTCATTATTCCTACAAATAGAAATCTATTCAATTTATATGGCGTCATGGAAGCCAACTTATATACTCAGCAGCAGATATCACCAGGTGTGCCAAATATCCAAAACACTTTTTGAATCTTTCTACATGCCTTTAAAATGAATGATGTTTTCCTTGCCAGATCATCCAGTCTTCATAATGTGATCATGGCTGACATATTAGCTTGCACTCATGGAACTCTTCCTTTCTATCCTTCCTTCTGTTAAAACACTTTAATCTCTCTCTATGTGAAATGAGGTCTCTTGACTGTGCTTTGGCTTGGTGTATTGTCAGAGGATTAGTTTTAGATTTGTTGACTTGCCTCACCCATATTCATCCTTAGGACAGGGATATTTAGCATAATGTCTACTAGGAAGTATTCTCTGAGTTGCCACTTCCTTCCTTCATTATTTATCACTTCCCATCAGCCATCTGATTACATCCTGTCCTTAAGTTGCAGCACTTACCATACCTAGCATAACTCGAGGTCAAATATTTCCCTTTTTATCTGTTTATTTGTGGTCCCTATTATGATACTTTCCACGTAACAAGTCCAATAAATGTTGAATGCATTATTATGCTTGTTAAAAATCTCATTACATGATCCAGCAACTTTAATTATTTACTTTTCTTCATTCTAAGTTTTTCAGAGAACATGTAAATGATACTATTTTGTACTTTTGAAGGGTCTTTTTTTCTTTTTACATCTTTGCAAAATCCTTTCCTGCATATATGACATCATATGTCATATCAAAGGTATCAAAAGCATGGCTTTCAAAGGGTTTTGTTCGTTTTTTTTCAAAATGAGAGTTATCCCTATATTCCATCTGCCTGTCTGTGAGAATCATTTAATTCTCAGTGAATTTAACATCGAGATGGTAACAGTAGTGCAATGATGATGTTGCCTGACATGACTAATATTTCCAAATTTTCCCTTTATTGTATATTTTATCTTATTCTACAGTGGCAAAAAGGTTTGATCAAATCAAAATTAGGTTTTCTTAGTTTTACTGTGGTGCAGTTTGAATGCTAACAAAATCATTGTGATATTGATATTTTTCTCCTTAAGGATGGTCATTTTCTCTGTGCTCTGATGGAATCAAAAGGAATTTGATTATCAAAGCTTTGCTCATGATACTTAAAGAGAAAAGTTCAAAATATAGAAAAATATGACAGATTAAAAGGTTGAGGATATAAGACATTAGCTCAGGCAAGTAGGTGCATTTTGAATATTGCTAACACACAGATGCTAAAAGGAGTAGGATGTTTGATCTCCTTGAGTCCTAGCAATAATGACAGGAAAAAAAGATGCATTAGATCAAGGATGAAGATATTTGATATTAAATAAAAAGATAATAGTTTACTCGAATTTATCATGGCAATAGAATAGCAGAGATGTTTGATCTCATAACAAGCCCAGATGGTCTCACTTTAACAAAATTGTGATGAAATTTACATAACATATAATTAACCTTTCCAAAGTATACAGTTCTATGTCATCTAGTATATTAATAGTATTGTGAAACACTTTTCTTTCTCTAGTTTCAACTTTTTACCATATTCAAAGAACACCCCTATCTTGTATTCAATAAGTAATCCTCTATTATTTTCTTCTACCCACCCTCTAGCAACAATGAATTGCTTTCTGCCCTTAAAATTTGTCTCTTCTGGATAGTTCACATAAAAGAAAATAAATAACAGTAGCCTTTGTGTCTGTTTTTTTTTCTTTAAACATGTATCAGTAATTCCTTCCTTTTAACTAGAGTGCTATCACACTATAGTATATACTCCTAGTTGTTTGTCCATGAATCTGTTAATAAACATTTGTCTTGTCTCTACCTTTTGGATATTGTAAATAATGCTGCTGTGAAAACTTAGGAGCCATACTTTTTGAGAATCTTTTTGGTGGTGTTATATATCTAGGAAAAGAATTGCTGAATTATTTGCAATTATTTATTTAACTTTGTGAAAAATCATAAAACTGTATTTCACAGTGTCTACACTATTTTACATTCCCATTAGAAACACAGGAAGTTTCTTATTTTTCTACATCTTCAATATCTGTTCTTCTTTTTCCTTGTTTTCTTCTTCCACCTTTCCCTCTTCCTTTTGAGAATGTAAGCACAGGACTTCATGCATGCACTCTGAGCAAGTGCCCCACCCATGATAGCAATCTTCTAGGTATGAATTGATAAACTGACATGTCATTGTGGTTTTGATTTGTACTTCACTGGTTGGTGATGTTGAATATCTTTTAATATTTATTTATATACCTTCTTTTCAGAAATATCTGCTCAAGTGTTTTGCCCATTATTCAACTGAGTTGTCTTTGGTTGCTAAGTTCAAGTATTTTAATATATTATGTATGTATATATATATATATGACTTACAAATAATCTCTCCCATTCTATAGGTTATTTTTCCTCTTTATTAATGCTATCTTTTTGTTTATAAGATTACCATTGTACCTTTTTGTTTTTGTTGCTGGTGTTTCTGATGTCAATTCTCAAAATACATCACCACGTTCAAAGTCACAAAGACTTGTTAATCATTTTATCATTTGAATTCATACATTAACTCTTAGATATTGAGTCTTAAATATAGATTCATTTTGCATTGGTTTTTGTATGCTATGGAGTCCAGATTCATTATTTTCATGTGGTTATATAGTGCAGTAGTATAGTTTGTTCAAGAAGATATTGGATAACCTTATCCTTGTTTTTAAACTCAATTGACAATAGATGCATGAGTTTATTTCTAAATATGCAATTTTATTTCCTAGGTTTATAATTTGCTTCTCATGCTAGTAATACAGAGCATAGGCTGCTCTTTGTTTACATTTAGGATGTCTTCATGGCATTTCGTCAAAGTAGAATATTTACCCACCCATTATAAGTGAAGAAAAGTGACAAGAAAAAGAATATCAATCATGAATGCTTGCCAATTACCCGTGATAAAGATAGGAAAGATGGATGGTCAATATAACTAAATTGAGGTATGGTGATATGTTATAAGAAAGTGAGATTTTTAACACAGTATGCTTAAACTAGAGTCTGCTAATAGCTGTAATATCAGGGGTATATAACTTTACCCTCTTCGTATTAACATTTGCTAAGGTAGCTTCTGTTAAAAGTGAATAAGAATATCTGCTTTCTAATATTTTTGTAGGAAGTAGATATAATACATGTAAATCATCTCTACTTCAGTTTTAGACACAAAACACCATGGGAACTTTGTGAAGCATGATCTTAAATTTGGGAAAAAGGAGTACCTGCAGACCTTAGACCTTACCCATTACAAAAATGCCACCTCCTGCCAAACATTGTACTTTGACTTTGAGTGTCAGTAGGGAATTTCTTTTCATGCAAATGCCATCAGATAGGGGTGAGGAAGGAAGAGGAGCACACACATGTTTGTGGACATGTAGGTGTATCTTTGTGAATAACTATTGACCTGATTAGCTCATTTTTCTCTTTTTCTTTTAAACATACTGAGTCTTTAATCCCTGGTGACAGGCACTGTCTTTTATTTGCTGAGTAATAGTGCCTGATATAGGCAGAACATACTATGTATCCATAAAAATTAAGCAGATGCTGGGTGTTGATGGCTCCTGCTTGTATTCCTACTTATTGAGGAGGCTGAGACATGGAGGATTGAAACTCAAACCTGTGCAGAAGACTCTATGAGACTTCATTTCCAATTAATTAGCAAGCCACTGGAGGGTGGCTCAAGTGGTAGAGCACTAGCAATGAGCAAGAAAGCTGACTGAGAATGCAAGGCCTGGCGTTCAAACCCCAATAGCAGCATTAAACAAACAAACATAAATAAATAAAAGCAACACCATCATTGGCAATTGAGTGAGTTTGGTTCTCTTACTAGCATCTCCAAACTATTTTCTTTCAGATTTATTACCAAGAAACTTTTTAATGGTAACTCGATTGTAGCTAGAACTTAGAGCCAAGTTTTTATTTAAAAGAATTTATTTGATTTTTGTTGCTCTACTGTCACTGAGAACATTATTATTAGGATATAGTGTCTGCAGAGAGTCAGAGATTTGTATATAATTTGATCTGATTGAAGGCCACATATTGCCATTCACTGGCTGTATAACTTTCTGGAGCCATTTCATCCCTTCTCAATGTCTCATCTATCAGAGAAAGAAGAATTACCTCATTGGGCAAGATTCTACGAATAAAATGCAATCGAACTATATTTTGAACTATAAAGTACCACACAAATGTGAAAACCCAACTATCTATAACATTTAATACTGCTTATGAAACTGAGGTCTTATGTTGGAATAATGCCTTTCAGCACACCTTGTCAGTGACCCACTACTGAATGTGTCTTGTTAGCAAAGTTCATGCACTGCTTTGGTGAGTAGTCACAATTATTCCTTGCAGTAGAATCTTGGATGTGGTATCACAGTAAAGTGAAAGGACATACCCAATTAAAAATGTGAACTCCTCAAAAAATGCCACATTTTTTTTCTCACTGGTCTGGGGAGCTGCTTTTCAATGTTGACAGGCAGTTGTAAAGCTATTGGTGGATCCAAGAAGAATCTTTTGCTGTGGACTGTCTCCTCAACAGCACAAAGCCTGGCCCTCTGTGAGTATGTGGAAGATGTGATAGTTACAGTAACTTGGCCAACTGTTTGTTACTTGTGCCTCTGTGCTCATGCCTAGCAGAGACAGCACCTCATACACCATAAAGATAATTACTAAGAAATTCATTAGGCTGTAAGAATGGTTTAGCTTCAGATATTTTGTATTTATAAAATATTTGAGGCCAAGTAATTCTATTTTATTTATCTCTCTCCAAAGAATTTCTCTCTCTCTCATTTATACTCTAGTAGTATATTCATGTGTCATTTTTAAAGTATAATTAAGAAACATTAAATGTAGATTATGTAACAACTGAACAGTATAGCCTGAGGATAGAGATAGGAGAGGAAATAGGGAGAATGATGGAAGGGGTGACATTGATCAATATGCACTGTACTCATGTACAACATGTACTCATTGAACAACCACTTAATAAAAACAACTTTAAATAACTATGCTTGGAAGCAAATTATTCCAGAATTGCAATGGACAGAAAGCAAGTAAGCTACAGTTACTCAAGCTCTTGACAATTAGCAAACAGTGCAAATATAAAGCAATACATAATGTATAACTAGAGTATCTAAGATTTGATGAAGGTCTTCTGTGTTGGACAGTTATAGTTTTTTATACGGTAGTTGTTCTCCATTCATTAGATGACACTATCCTAATTTTTTTTAGGAGTTGGGAGAATCATCTTTCATTTGTCTATGTTCATGGGATCTAGGGCTGCTAGACTGATCCTGTTTCTTACATTAACTATAATTAATTAATTTTAAATTAAACTTATTATTATGAGTTATAGATTTATAAGCAATTTAAAAAATATTAAGAGATACTGTAAATCCTTTACCTGGTATCCCCAGAGGGGACCTTTTGTAAAAGAATGTTTGAATTTTTTCCTAATTTGGACCTATTACAAATAAAGCTGTTGTTACATTTTTGTGCAGTTTTTAAATTATTCTTTGATAAATGAGTTCAATTGCTGGCTCATGTAGTATCTATACAAAATCATAGTGTGGTGCATGTAGCATAGCTGTCCATGTAGTATGGTGCATATTTAATTTTTAATGAAGCTATCAGCTACTGGAATACTTTTAGAATTTTACATTATGACCAAAAATGTATGTGGTTCACTTTTTCCACATACTCACAAGCATTTAGTGTTATCATTGTTTTTTATTTTGATTACTCTAATAGACTTGTAGTGGTAACTCACTTTAAAGAATATTTTGAAGGTGATGTACAGAGGGGTCACAGGTAGTGAGGACATTTCTTGTCTAACTTGTTAGCCGTTTCCTCCTTTTTCTCCTTCTTTCCCTCTTCCCCAATCCGACCCCAAGGTTGTACAGATCATTTCTAACATATTGTCTTGTGAGTATCACTGTTTCTTTGGTTCTCCCTTTGTCCTTTGTCTCACTATTTTGTTGTTCCCCTTCCCTTCCCTAGTTCAGATAAATGTATATACTATACTCAGGGTACCAAAATTGAACGCGGTGACAACAGGGAATAAACCATAGGGGGGAAAAACAACAGAAAAAAGAAATCATGTGGTACATTAAGAACAATAACAACATGTTCATTTCTTAGAGTTCATTTCGTTTAGCATCATCTTATATGGTCATATGTTCATAGCTATTGAGCTATTCTGCTCATCTGCTAGGATTACCCTAGATTAATACTGATAATTACAAATAAGGGAAACCATGGGACCTATTTTTCTTTGAGTCTGGCTTACTTCACTTATTCTGACTTCTTTTCAAGTCCCTGAACTTATGTGAATGGCTGATGATATTGAGTTTTCCTCATGAGCTATTTGCCATGTGCATGTTGTTTTTGGCGAAACATTTCACTGTCACAGTTTCACATGTTTTGTAATCAGAATATTTATTTGTTTAAACAGTTCTTTCTGTATTCTAGAAGCGAGTCCTTTGATAGCTATGCGGTTTATAATCCCTTCTTCTAATATGTAACTTCTATGCTTTCAGCATTCATTCTCAGCGTAAACATTTAGTGTTGATAATGTTCAATTTCCCTAAGCACCTCTCCAGCCCTGCTTTTGTTTGTTTGTTTTGTGTTTTTTGTTCATTTTTTTATTGTGAAAATGCTGTACAGAGGGGTTACAATTACATGGGCAAGGTAATGAGTCCATTTCTCTCTTTTTTTTGCAGAGACTCTTGTCTTTATTTATCCACCATATTTTTAAAAAATATATATTTTATTGTAAAGATACTGTACAGATTGGTTATACAGTTATATGAGGAAGGTCATGAATACATTTCCTATCGAGCATTGTTACCTCCTCCGAGAAAGATTTTACTACTATGCAATAAGGACTAATAGCTTCCATCGGATCTTCCATTCAAAAACTGAACTGGAATTAGTCATTTGTACTATAATGCATGGATCACACATACAGAGGGAGACTTAAGGGAGCAGTAGAAAAATAGTTGTTCTCACGCTCTTGCCTCCTATCATAACAGTCTTTACTCATCTATTGTTCCCCTAACCATGCTGGAGATTATCTGAATCCAGTCCCAAAGGGCCAGAGCTCATATTTCAAAGAAGAGTTTATCAAATTACCCTGACACACCATTCCTTAGTATAAAAGACACAAGTTAATAACTTCAATCTCTGAATTACTTGTCGAGACTGGAAGTAATTAATGCCCATCACTTGTTTCTACATGCTTTGGATGATATTGAAGGACACCACCCCCACTCAACACAATGAGAGGATGCAAAATGTTGGCTCAAAGAGCGCTGAAGAGTGAAGAATGGTTTCCCATCACACCTAGCTAGCTTACCTCTGCCATGAAGGATTTCTCTGTATAATTTACAGAGGTTTTCTGACAAAGATTTTCCTATACTGGGCTTCTTTCCTGGGTGAATGTTTTCATGATTGCTCAAGGTTGGCTTCTGGTTGAAAGACTTCCTCTCATGTTTATATTTACAGAGATTCTGTCATGTGTCCAGGTCTCTGATACCTGTAGAGATGTGACTTCTGACAGAATGTTTTCTATACTCATAATTTCTCTCCTGTGTATGCTCTCACATATGCTGAGGACTCACTTCTGATTGAAAATCATTTCAAATATGTTCTATTCACTACTTTCTTTTCTCCTATGTGAGTCAGTTCTCTGATGAACACTGAGCTATTCCTTTCAGATCAAAGGCTTTCCACGTTTGTAATATTTTTAAGATTTCTCTGCTGTCTGTGTTCTATGAACTTAGATCCATGAATACTTGGTAAAGGACTTTCCACATTTGTTATATTTGTATTTTCTTGCCCGTGTCTGTTCTCGGATGCAAACTGAGTTAGGACTTTTTCTTGAAAACCTTTCCACTCATTTTTCCTACATATGATTTCTCTCCTCTTTGTGTGTGTGTGTGTGTGTGTGTGTGTGCACGTGTGCCTGTGTGTTTTGTGTGTGCTTTGATGAACCCTGAGCTATGTCTTCTAGTTGAAGGACTCCACATCAGCTATATTATAAGGTTTCTATCCTGTATGGGTTCTATGTTGCAATTTCAGTTTTCTTACAGATGAACGACTTTCCCCATTTGGTTCATTCTTATTTCTTTTGTGTGAATCAACTTATGTGTGTTAAGCTGTGACCTCCAGGTCTTTCTAGATTGGTTGCATTCATAAGGTTTCTCTCCTTGTGTTCTATGATGGATGTTAAGGTAGGTGTGCCTTCTAGGTGAAAGAATTTCCATGCCTGCTAGATACATAACATTTCTCTCTGGTGGGTTTTTTTTTGATGGACAGAAAGGTGTATGTCCTGGGTGAAAGACTTTCCACATAGGTTACATTCATAAAATTTCTTTCCTGTGTGTGCTCTCTAGTGGACAGTAAGGTGTAGCTTCTGGTTGAAATACTTTCCACACATATGACATTCATAAGGTTTCTCTCCTGTGTGTGTTCTTAGGTGAACAGTAAGGTTTCTGTTACAGGTGAAAGACTTTCCACACATGTTAACTTCATAAAGTTTCTCTCCTGTGTGAGTTCTCTGGTGGACAGTAAGCTTTGGCTTCTTGATCAAAGACATTCCACACCTGTTACATTCATAAATTTTCTCTCCTGTGTGTGTTCTCTGGTGGAGAGTAAGCTTTGGCTTGCTAATGAAAGACTTTCCACATACATTACATTCATAAGGTTTCTCTCCTGTATGTGCTCTCTGATTGACAGTAAGGTTTAACTTCTGGGTGAAAGACTTTCCCCACATGTTACATTCATAAGGTTTTTCTCCTGTGTGTGTTCTCTGGTGGTCAGTAAGGTTTGACTTCCAGGTGAAAGACAATTCACACATGTTACATACATAAGGTTTATCTCTTTTGTGTCTTCTTTGGTGGACAGTAAGGTGTGACTTCTGGCTGAAAGACTTTCCACACACATTACATTCATATGGTTTGTTTCCTGTGAGGATTTCTGGTGGACAGTAAGTTATGCTTTACAGGTGAAAATCTTTCCACACATTCATAAAGTTTCTCTACTGTGTGTGTTCTCTGAGGGACAGTAAGGTGTGTCTTTTGGGCGAAAGACTTTTTACATTGTTTATATTCAACTACAGAAGACACACAAGGACTATATGCAGCACACATCTTACCAGGTTCACTGAAAACACCCATGTTCTGATACCCAGTGACCTTTTCTATCCTCATCCCTAAGGAGTTCCCATTATTCTTAATGAGTTCTGACTTCTGTCTTGAGCTCAAATTAAAACTTCTTATAAGTCTCTTTTTCCTCCTCAGTGTTACTATTCGTGGCTGTTACTTCAGAGGGATATTCATTGTGACTTTCCTAACAGGTGCTAATCATATCCTCCGTTTCTTGGACATCCAAGGCCATGAGGTTGCTATAGGTCTCCAGCATTACATCTTTATGAAGGGTCCTCTGACCAGTGTCCAGATCCTGCCACTCCTTCCAGGTAAAGTCCACAGCCACATCATCAAATGACATCAGCTTCAGAGATCCTTTCATTCTTTCTTGATGCTGACAATGAACAGAAGATTCGGGAAGCATGGCTGTGATATAAGGACAATGACGTATTCAGAAATGAATCTGTGAGATTTTTTTGTCCCAGAATTTCCTCTTGTAAACATGATACATGGGCTGACATCGGTTACAAAGCCTGAGATTGTTTCAAGTTACAGCTCCCAAGCTCCACTGCATAGAGCTGGGCGCCTGCCTCGGGGCTCCCACCTCTGGAAGGCCAAACTATGAGTACATTTCTTATCAAGCATTGTTGCCTCCTCCTTTGTTTCCCCTTCCTATCCTTTCCCATCTCCCCTTCCACCTCCCCTAGACTCTCCCCCCCCTCGCTAAAGTTGTAAAGTTCATTTTTTGACATAACATCTTGTACATCTCATTGTTGCAATGTGTTTAACTGTATCTCTATTTAAGCAATTTCTTTTTTCCCTACCCCTCCTGTATCCCTATTTAAACAATTTGTTTTATCCCTACCCCTTCACAAAGTATACCAACATCAAATACAGTGAAAACAGGGGTTATACTGTGGGGGAGGGACATACAAAGCAACAAAGAAATCATCTTATAAATATGGTAGAAATAGTCATAAGAAAGAAAAAACATTTGAATCCTTATCTTGGAGTTCATTTCGCCTAACATCAACTTATCTGACCTTTTCTGTGTGTCTCAGACATATAATGATTATTGCAAATAAGGGAAACCATGGGACCTATGTTTCTTTGGGCCTGGCTTACTTCACTTAATATACGTTTTTCCAAGTCTTTCCATTTCCTAACAAATGACTCCACATAGAGCTCCCCTATGACCCAGCAACCCCAATTTTTGGCATTTACCCAAAGGATCACAAACAAGACCACACTAAAGCTATCAGCACAACTATGTTTATTGCAGCATTATTTACCATAGCTAAGATATGGAACCAACCCAGATGCCCCTCAGTAGATGAATGGATCAAGAAAATGTGATACACACACACACACACACACACACACACACACACACACACACACACAATGGAATTCTATGCCTCCATCAGAAAGAATGACATTGCCCTGCTTTTTGAGTCTAGTGAACCTTTCTATCGCAAATGTCTTTGAACTTTGATCCTCCAGATGTTAGCCTTCTAAGTAATTAGAGTTGCTGTGAGCCACTGGTGCTCAGCTGAAGATTTGCTTTTCTTAAAAAAAATTATCTTAGCTACTCTATCCTTACCTTTCTTCCCCAATTTTAGAATAAACTTGACTATATCTACAAGGAATCTTCCTGGGATTTTGACATGCATTATGTGTACTTGTGTTTTAGACTTAGAGATAAGTATGTTTTTACTTTAGTTTTTCAATAAATGAACATTTGTTAAGACCTTCATTGGTATGATATATAGGATTAGATAAATTCTTTTTTAATCATTAAGAACTTTCCAGTGAAACCTTGTTGGTTTCTTTTTCCCTTTCTAGCTTTTCTAGCTTTTTAAAACTATAAATTTTATTTTTTAAAAGTATTTATAGGGCTACCCAACAATCTTTTTCCTGTTGGGTGAGTGGTAGTTGTTTATGTTTCATAATGAGTTGATCCATTCCTCCCATTCAATTTATTTCATGAAAAAGGATTGATCCTTTCATCTATGTCAAACTTAATGTTGTCTTCCTTCTCCCTATTGAAATTCTTATGTGTTCAGGATTAGTAATGATGCCGAGGGCTGCATTCCTGTTATTGGGAATTTATTTCTTCATTCTTCTTTCATGTCAGTCTTAAAAGTGGCTTGTCAATTTCATTGGTCTTATCAAAGAACCAACGATTTGCTGTATTGATTTTTTCCTATTGTTTTCCAATTTAGAAGTTTACTGCACTGAGACTTTTATTATTGTTCCTTCTGCTTGCTTTGGAGTTTTTTCACTCGTTTTCTAGCTTTGTGAGAGGAGAGATTAGGTTACTGAGATTTTTCCCTCTTCTCTCTTGTTTTGCAGTTCTCTGCCTCAACCTTCCAGGAGCTAGGATTACAGGCATGTACTCAACTTCTTTTCTGATATAAGCATTTAGTGATATAAACTTCCCACATTCATCACAGCAACTGTCACATTATATAATAGTTGAGTGACTTTAGAGCTCTGGGTATGACTCACCCTAATAGCTACATTGTATTTTCATTTCAATGCATTTAATTATTTTCCTCAAATATTTCTTTGTTGAACTACAGATGCTTTAGAAGAATGTTGTTTAGTTAACAGGTATCTGTGGATTTTCTTCATCTCATTTGATTATTGTAATCAGAGAATGTTCTTTGTATGATTTCAGTTCTCTCAAATTTGTTGTGGTTTGTTTTATTGGCTAGCATATAGCCTATTGTGGTGTTTGTTTTGTGGTTGCTTGAAAAGAATATGTCATAAGAAAATAAACCACTTGACTAAAATATATGACTAGTATTTAACAGATGCCTCACCAAAGCACATAAACAGGTGGAATATAAGCATATGAAAAGATGTTTCACATTATAGTTCACCAGAAGAATGTAAATTAAATCAACAAAGAGATACCCCTCTATACCTTGTAGAATGGATGAAATTCAGAGCAATGACTATCAAATACTGGCAAGGATGAGGAATAAGAGGAACTCTCATTCATAATGGTGAAAATGCAAAAAAAAGGATACAGCCATTCCAAATAATAGTTTGTAAGTTTCTTACCAAACTAAACATACTCTTCCTACCATTAATATTGATATTTGATATTAATCCAAAGGGGTTGAAGTCTTAGCCATATATAAAAGCTATATATATGTTATACACACACACACACACACACACACACACACACACAGAGGTTTATTCATAATAGCCCAAATTTGACAGTAATACAGATTAATGAAAACTGTGATGTGACTACACAATAGAGAAATTATTCAGAATGAAAACTGAAAAGAAATATTATTAAGCTGTGGGGGGAGGATGGGAAGGGATGGGAAGGGGAAACAAAAGAGGAGGCTACAATGCTTGATAAGAAATGTACTCATATCTTGCCCATGTAATTGTAACCCCTCTGTTCAGTATTTTTACAATTAAAAAAAAAGAAAGAAAACTTAAACACTAAGTAAGAAAGACTAGTCTGGAAAACTGTATCTATTACGACTTCAACTATAGGACATTCTAGAATAGGGTAAACTATCAGAGATCGGTAGTTGATAGGGACCAGGAAAAAGGGGTGAGGGATAAATGGATCTCATAGGAATGTAGTGAATTTACTTGATATGATTCTACAATGGTAGATATATATCACTGTGGACTTGCTCAAAGACATGGAAGTTACAATATCAGGACTGAACTATAATGTACACTATAGACATTGAAGAATACTGATGTGCCGATATAAGTAATGAATGACCCATTCTGGTAAGGGAAGCTGTTGTGTCTTAGGTGGTAGCCAGGGGCATATAAGGAATATTTGTTACTTTCTCCTCTATTTTTCCTATGTACTAAAACTGCTCTAAAAATAAAATGCACTAAAATACATGTTTGTGTTGTTAAATGAAATCGTTTATAAATATAAATTAGATCAAGTGAGAGTAGTGGTTATTCCTAATCTTACATGCATGTCAAAGTTGAAATAGGGAATTTCAAAAATTTCTAATGTTTTCCTACTTTATAGTTTTTTCTTTCTTTACATCTTTTTTCTTTTCTTTTCTTTTCCTTCCTTCTCTTTTCTTTTCTTCTTTTCTTTTTTGCAGGTCCTGAGGCTTGAAATCAGAGTCTAGGGCTATCCCTGAGCTTTATTTTGTTCAAGGTAGTGCTGTACCACTTGAGCCATGTCTCCACTTCTGCCTTTTTGGTGGTTAATTGGAGATGAAAGTCTCATGGACTTTCCTGCCCAAGGGTTGGCTTCAAGTCACTATCTTCAGATTTCAGCCTCCTGAGTAGCTTATAAAAGCATAGATTATTATTATGTAGATTATAAGCACTTTATGCTTATTTTAAGATAAACCTGTTCAGCTGCAGCAACTGGAAGCCTGGGGTATTTATGCAATTCTTTTACCTCAATAAGTTCTGAAGTTAACATTTATCTTCCTAGATAATCTTTTTGAAAAATTATTTTAATTTCTCAGCTTATGGGTTTTACTTATGAACTGGCAAATAATTTGAAGAATAAATGTTTTATATCTTTACCTGGTTCTTCTGTGGTGTGTGTGTGTGTGTGTGTGTGTGTGTGTGTGTGTGTGTGTGTGTGCTTGGTGCTTGATTTGGTTTGACAAAGGATAAGCTACAATTCAAGAAATAAAAACCTTCATTTATTTTATGGACATCTATTAGAATTCTAGAATCACTGTTACTAACTTTCTTCCATAAACCATCTTACACAGAAATAAGCTAGACAGTTCAAGGAAGGCCAATCCCTAAACTATAAACATTTCCATAAAGTCTCATCCAAAAATGCATTGGTAGTTGGATTATGGAACAAATCTAAGTCTTATTAGACTCAAGAAACCTCAATTGCCAAGTATTTGAAGGGCTTGTCATTCAAAAAGAAATATCCTTCCTCCAAGGTTCAAAATTGGCAGGATGTAAATATGAAAATACTTGGATGTAAGATAATGTTTTTTCAATACACAAAGACATGAAATCTGCATAGAGAAAAGCAGGTGTGAGACATGGGGAGAGATAAACAATAGATTATATTTAAAAATACTTCTAAAACTAGGTCTGGCATAATTCAAGTAAGTTTTACTAGTTTGGCTTAAGACCATCTGATTTGTGTAATTTTAAAATCTAAAGCCTAATGAATTATCATTTTTAACTAGAAAATTCAGAGGATATGGCATTTATTTTACTTGACATTTTTGCATTTGACTTTGAGTTCCCTTTCTCTTGAATATTTCTTTTCATTTGGCTTTGATGGCACTGTTACCTTTAAGTATTCATTGTAAAGTTCATATTAATTTAACTCAGACACGTTCTCAGGTTTTTTTCTCTCCTGCCTTCTCTTTTAGCACTGGCATTTCTCATTATGCTACCCTTACTCCTTTGTTCTACCTTATATAAATGAATATCTTTGCATGTGTCAACTAAATGAATACCAACTAGAATTTATACAGGAAACTTGAGAGTTATTTTGATGATTCTACATCTTAACTCGCTTTCATTTCCATTCACTGATTACAGTTAACCCTGGTTCTCTGTATTCATTCAGTGCTTCAAATACTCTCACGTGTGCAATTAGCAATAGACTTGTGATCCCTTCCTTCCCAGTCTAATTATTTTCTAAATTATTACTAGAGTGGTAGAGCTTCATTGCAAAACTGACCATGTCATTTCCTTAAGCTATGTCCTAAACGCTGCTCCCTATGTGGCCCTACCAGACTGCTTTATCATCGATTGTTGATGTATCTTCTTGTCCTTTGCTCTTGTCAGAGAAACTTGCTTGGAGTGCATTGAAAATGTTCTTCTTTCTTAATGCTCTGATGGCATTGCAGCACTTGTTATTTTCTTTAAAATGTATTTTTCTGAGTGCCAGTCTGCTGAACTCAGGGTTGTACTTCAAATCACCACTCAAATTGTTACCTCCTCTGAAACATTGCTCAGACGTTCAGAGGAAGAGTCAGGCAATTCTCAGTCATTACTTTGTCAGTTTAGTATTGTTCCAGTACAGCACCTATCATAGTACATTATATTTAACAGTAGCTTTGCCCACTTCTTAAATTCTAAATAATGAAAAAAAGAAGACATTTCAATCAGTGCTTGAGTTCTCAGGGTCTGTAACTGACAGCAGGTAGCCAATGATCTAGGTGAATACAATGAGAAAGCAAACACCTTTACTCTAGTTAAGCAGTCTGTGAATGTAGTTTCACTTAATTCACCTACAACTTCACTTATGGAATGTTCTTATGTTGGCCAGTTTTCAGTCCTGAAAATACCTTTAGAAAAGGAAAGTGTAAAACAGTATGAATTATATGTCTATTTAATAGGACATAAAACTAATCATGCCAATCAGATTAAATGGGATTTTGGATTTTCATTTTATACAGATGGATAAATGAAAGGGTAGAGAGATAAAGGATGAGCACAGTTTGGGAAAGAGACCAGAACCTATATACTTTCTAACTCCAAAGGCTCTGTTATGACACCATTTATTTAGGACCCAGGAGAGACATTTGGCATTTTGTTAAGATAGCCATGATGATGAGGCTAAATTTTGTCAAGTGACTGATTTTTACAGTCATTGAAAAATGCTAAGAAAGTTTATTGAGCTTTCTATCAGCTGCTGGGGCCTTTTTGGTGTTAACTGATACTCACTCTTCAACCCTTTACTTACCTTTGTGACTTTTCTGCTTTTAGCTTATTATGAAATCAAATTATTGTTGGTTATATTATTTTCTATTTCCATCACTTGACTTTCCATCTCAACAGAAGAAAAACTGTTTTGTTTACTATTGAAAATATAGGACCAACAAGTTGGCCAGGTACATACCATATAACTATACAGAGAGAGATAAACATAAAGTGAATTGGGGATGAATGAGCAAATGAATGCACAAAACTGGGAGTAAAGCCTACAGTGAACAAAAGTGGATGGGGCACATTTGTAACTTTTCTTAGAAAAACAGAAACAGTTTATGTAGCTTTCAAGAAGTTGGGTATTCAGAATTGTTAGACCATAATGTTTGCCAAATACTAAAAGGTTCCTGCATATTTAGAATCACTGTGAATAAACAAAACATAATCAAAATATTTGCCCCATAACTACCTATTATTACCACCCAAGAAAAGGATCCAAAAAAAGAAAAGAAAAACAAACAAAAAAGCTTTTAACTGTAATGTGATAACAGACTCCATGACTGGAAGTGTTCTGTGCATAGTCCTCAATTTCTTTCTAAGAAGTGAGAAAAAAATAAGAAAGGCAGGGCTATGGTTCAATTTTATTTTGACACAATGATGTAGGACAATTAACAGATGGAACATTTGTCTGAATTAAGTACTGTTCAGGTGAGGACTCAAAGTAGTTTGCTTTAGGGTAATTGCCTGTCAGATAAAGAAAGTATGAAAATTAACAATGACAGAAGACTAAATTGATTGTATTTCCATTGCAGTATTTGATTTTGAACATATGAGAGAAATAGAATATGCTAGTAGGAATAAATCACAATATATTCTTCAAATAATTAACGTAGGTGGAAATAATTTTTGTATGTATGGTTTCTATTAAGCTCTAATTTTATTATTTTCTTATGTGACTCACCTATACATATTTGAACCTATTCTCTATATATGTACACACACACACTCACACACATATGTACTTGCCTGTATGTACATACACACATATGCAAAGATGTATGTTAAAAATACAGACCATCTGTTTATAGTGTATGTAAGGTAGATCTGTGACTGTTCAGAAGTGCTATGCATCTCCCAAAGCTGATTCCTCAAAGCTACTAGAGTTAACTTCCTTGTATGGCTCTTTAGGGGCCTGGACCTGCATGTAAAATAAGTCAAGTGTGAGGAGGAAAGGATAGAGAAATATGAAAGAAGCCTCAGTACTCCAACTCTACCAAGTACCTCAGTACTCCAACTGTACCAAGTACTTCAGCACTTCTAACCCTTAATTCAGGTGCTGAATAGGAAAACAAAGCTTCAGCTACTTCTTTCAGTCAGTCACAGCTGCTGGGATATTGAGTTGAGCAAAATCATGAGGCTTCTCCTCTGTATAGCCTACATTGCAGATCGATCCATAAATACTGTTGCCATTTTTTTCGATAGTTTCTTATACAGTCATAATAATGAAACAACTTAAGATACACACAATGCATGCACACGTCATGTACATTGCACACATCACACATACAATGTTAGAATTTTAATAATAGGGAATTGAGTCTATAACTTAATTGGGGAAAAGTTGCAACTAATTGATGAAGAGAGCTTTCTAGTTCACGATCATAATACACATTTGTAATAAATGGGACAATTACAAAGTTATATAAAGGTTTATAATTTGCTTCATACTGTTTTCATACAATTTTGATTTACTTTCTCCTAAAATATTTCTATCATTTTATTAAAAACTTTCATATTAAAATTTCTAAGTAGGTATTACTAGTATATAGAAATATGATTTTGAATGTTTATTTTTTACCTAATCCTTTACTAAATTATTAGGTCTGAAAACTTGTTATTAATTATTTGTGGTTGATTATTTCAAACTATTTCTTACCAAGTCACACATTTTAGTAGTCACCATTATTTTTAAGATACCAGTAATTGAAAACTGTATAAAAATAAGTAAAAATTACAACATAAGCAGGGCCCTGGTAGCTCAACCTGTAATACTCGGTACTCAGGAGGCTGAGATCTGAGAATCATAGTTTGAAACCAGCCATGGCAGGAAAGTCCATGCGACTCTGATTGCCAATAAATTCTTCAGAAAAAGCTGGAACTAATGCTCTGGCTCAAGAGGTGGAGCACTATCCTTCAGCAAAAGAAGTTCAAGGAAAGTGCTTAGGCCCTGAATTCAAGCTCCAGGACCAGCAAAAAATAACTAACAAATAAATAAATATATAAATAAAATAGAAAAAGTTACAACTTACATTAATAAAACTAAATCTATTAATGGGCTGATTTGGATGTCTACCATAATATGAAATACAAGTGATACATGGTTACGTTTAAAATAATTTTTATAGAAAATACTTTCAAAAGTTTCATTTTACTCATGATTTCTCTTATGTTTTTCTTTTAAATTTTGGAATTACAACTATTTTATTAAATTTATACCTTTTCGCTTAAGTAATTATTGTCTTTAGCTTTCATATTCTATTTTTTTAGGTTTTGCTATCAAAGTTATTTTAAGCTTATAACATACAATATAATTATTTTCCACTTTACTGAAATTGTGTAATTTAAGGTAATTTTTAAAAACATTTTGTGAGTATTCAAATTCACAAGTCATTTGTGTGTCATTGTATTTGTGAAAAAATGCAAAAGTATTAGTTCAACTACTATCCACAAAAAGTAGCCATGCTTTTCCTCCTTTTCAAATCAGTGTTTGTTGTCATTTTAAATCTATTTCATCTAAGTTTTAAAACTTTTAGCATAAAGTCATTCAAAGTTTTACTTATGTTTGAAATACTTGGTAAATTTGTGTTTGTATCTCATTTTTTTCGTGTCTCATTTATAATACTGCTTTTTTTTCTTTTAAAGTTATCTTTTTCTGTGTGTGAAAATACCGTACAGAGGGGTTACAATTACATGAGCAAGGTAATGAGTACATTTCTTATCAAGCATTGTTGCCTCCTCCTTTGTGTCCCCTACCCATTTCCCCCCCTCGCCCAGCCAAAGTTGTAAAGTTCGTTTTTCAACATAATATCTTGTACATCTCATTGTTGCAATGGGTCCACCTGTATCCCTATTTAAACAATTTGTTTTTTCCCTTCCCCTCCCCAAATCAAGCACTGTTGTCTCCTTTGTTTTCCCTTCCCATCCCTTCCTAACTCCCCTCCTACCCCTCCCCCCCCAAGTTGTAAAGTTCGTTTTTCAACATAACGATTTTAAGTAATTGTATGAAGGAGTTGCCATTCTACAAAGCAATTTATGAATACAATGTATCTTGATCAATGTCATATCTTTTATCATTCTCCCTCCATACTTCCCAGCTTCGTATTGTTATTACTAAAGAATTGTCATTTTGATATTTTTGAAGATCTAGCTGGGTACTACTGGCTTCTACCTGTAATCCTAGCTACTCAGGAGGCTGATATATTGAGGATTGAAGTTTGAAGTCAGCATGTTCAGAAAAGTCTACAAGATTCTATCTCCAATTAATAAAAACTTTGCACTAGAGGTGTGGCTCAAGTGGTAGAGTTCCAGCCATGAGCAAGCAAACTGATGGAATGAGACTCTGAGCCAGAGGTGAGTAAGGCTGAATGTGAAATAAATCAGAGGTGATTGGACAGAGAAAACACAGAAATATAAGTTGATGTTAAGTGAAATGAACCTCAAGAATTCAAATGTTTTTTTTTCTTTCTTGCTATTGTGTCTAACATATTTATAAGATACTTCTTTGTTGCTTTGTATGTTCCTCCCCCACAGTATAACCCCTGCTTTCACTGTATTTGATGTTGGTATAATTTGGGGAGGAGAAGGGAAAAAACAAATTGTTTAAATAAGAATACAGGTGGACCCATTGCACCAATGAGATGTACAAGAAGTTATGTTGAAAATAAACTTTACAACTTTGGCGCGGGGATGTGGGATAAGGGTGGGGAGTGGGGGGGAGTAAGGGGGTGAGGAGTGAGGGGGGGGATGGGAAGGGATGGGAAGGAGAAACAAAGGAGGAGACAACAATGACTGATAAGAAATGTACTCATTACCTTGCCCATGTAATTGTAACCCCTCTGTATGGTATTTTCACAATTAAAAAAGAAAGAAAAAAAAAGAAATAAGACATTTCATTGAGAACACAGTGGGAGGAGAAAGCCTTGGAAGGAAGAACAGAGAAAGAAACCAAAGCAAAGATCTTAAGTGAAGAAGGGGGAGTTGAAGGCATTGGAGGAGATGCAGTTAGCTAGAGGAGGACTGTTGATCCTGGAGATAGACTCTAAATTTACCCTGAGGCTCAGGTTCCTTTCCCTCTCCCTCTGAAGTAATGAAAATGACAACCCTCACAGAACTGAAGTAGGGCACAAATGAATTTAAAGTAGGAACCATTTTTAGCCCATAATCATTACTACCAGATGAGAAAGGAAGGATTTTAGCCCAACCTGAATTACATAAAGAGACTTTATTTGAAAAGCAGAAAGAAGAAAAAGCAAAGCCTTATACACTCATATATGTGAAGGAAATATAAAAGTGGGGAAAAATCAGCTGAACCAATAAATTATAGGTATTTGTAAGTCAGGTAGGCCTTTCTGTAAATTATAGATTTCTTGCATCTGACATTTTTTAAAAGAAGGAAAGAAGGAACTTAAATAAATTAACAGAGAAAATCAGAGAGAAGTTTGGTGACTATGTAATATGACACACCACACACCCTCTCCCATTAAATTAAATGAGCCAGCAGTCCAAGACTGACATCTCATAGCATCCCCTAACGAGGCCCTCCTTATGGATATTATCATTATTAACAAATAGTGTCACAATAATAATAACATCTATGTGTTAGTTGGGCACTAGTGATTTTGTGCCTATAATGCTATCTACTCAGAAGGCTGAGATCTGAGTACTGAGGTTTAAAGCTAGCCGGGGCACGGAAGTCTGTGAGACTCTTATTTTCAATTAACAACCAAAAAAATCAGAAGTGGAGAGAGACTCAAGTGGTAGAGCAGCTTTGAGAAAAAAATGCTCAGGGATTGTGCCCAGAACCTAAGTTTAAGCCCCAGTATTGGCACACACACACACACACACACACACACACACACACACACACACACGAAAAAAATCTATGTGTTGATGTGGGTAAACTTTAATTCTTTTATGTTATGAGTATGGAGATCATATGCCTATAAACACTTCATACCTTTCATGGCACCTTTTAATTTTAAATTTCATTTAAAATGAAGATTATTTGAAAATGAGAATTATGTATCATCAAGCTTCTTTTTGATCTTCACATATAGAATTATAATTCCTGGGATAGATTATATTACAGGGTACATTAGTTTGCAGAAGGAAATAGCAATTGTGTATTTATGACAGCCTATTTAAAATGAGCAAGAAAGAGTCTCTTTTAACAAGGTTATATTATATTGATTTGCCTTTCAAGCATTTATTTATTTATTATAGGTGCCATTTCTGAAAAATGAAAAGCACGACAAGAATTCATGGCTATTTCCAGTTTCTGGGGAGCTGGATAGATGTAGGAATGTATTTATGGGGTATTTATTTCCTAATATATGCAATGGAGTTGATTCCAAATGAGTTGACTTTAGAAGCAGAATATAAATCTCCATAGCACAAGTTAAGTTAAAGCTTGCACTAAATCTTTGCCTAAATACCCAAACCAAGTTCTGAAAAGTTCCTTTCCATGCATCAAGTTAAATCTAACAGGATTGGGTGTCAGGTGATACTACAGGACTTCTAGGCCATTTGGTACTGACCAGAGTACCTTGCATTTGATTTGTGATGAAGTGTCTTATTTCCCTTATTATGTTATATGGTGCTTGAATATAAAAAAAATGGTAAGCATTAACTACTGCTTAACCATCCTTTCCTATGTTTCAGTTACTGTTCTGGGCATTTTGATAGTGGTTATCATTTTCCTAGAGCTTAATGTGTGGTAGATTTTGCCTTTCAGGGGTTTGAGCCATGGATTTGGATATCACAGTAGACACATGACTAGGTATCATCTTCCATGCTTTCGAGATAAGAAAACTTAGACTCTGAGTGCTTACATACTTGTGTAGAGTTCAAAATCTGTCCTAGATCTCAGATTTTGCTTATTGAAAAGTATATCTCTTTCCATTATTCCAAAGTGTTTCAATTTGGTACTAATATCTTTGCATCAAGGAATGAATGCAGATAGAATTTGGGGAATATTTTCTGGACCCTTGGCTGCTGCTAAAACATAATCTCCACTTTTCAGAAGAAGACCACATACAAATATAATATGCATTCATTTGTCTATATTACTTTATATCTAGTCTTGAACTAGGAACTAAAGATCAGAGTTGAAAGATTATCTCTAATCCTTTCTTGCCCAAAGTCTTTAAGGAAGATCTTGAAATGACTTAAGTAATTGCTACTTCACAAATGTTCACAGATTGGGTGTAGAGGGAACTTGTCAAATGTATTCTGGAGTGACTGACAGCCAGGTTGGGTCTTATAGACGAGGATTATTAAATCAAGA
Organism: Dipodomys ordii; assembly: GCF_000151885.1. Classification (NCBI taxonomy): domain Eukaryota; kingdom Metazoa; phylum Chordata; class Mammalia; order Rodentia; family Heteromyidae; genus Dipodomys; species Dipodomys ordii. The sequence continues at coordinate 8,129,017 of NW_012267267.1, forward strand.
GAAGTCAGGAGGTAAGGTTAAAGAAAACAAACAAAATTCTTTAAATCCTCTTTTTCATTTAGAAGCTATTTTCAACATATTTTCTTGTAACCCATGGCAGCAACTTGATGGGGGAAAACTCTTCCTGACAGAGAAGGGTGTGAGAGGGAAAATAGACAAGAGAGGAACAGGGGAGAAGGAAAGAGAGGGAAGAGAGAGAGAGAGAGAGATGGAGAGAGACAGAGAGACAGAGAGATAGAGATAGAGAAAGAGTCCTGAGATTTGACTGCAGTCTGTAGTTTAGAATTGTCTTTGTATCTAGTTTGGAAAATTACACCCTTTCTCAGGAATTGATTGTCATTTTTAATTTTTTTTTCTAAAGGAGGTTGACAGTTGAAAGACTGCTGAACTTTTCTGAAATTCTGCACTGTCACTTGCTTCCCTGCTCAGCAGTCATTTGCTTTCCTAAACTGACACCATCAGCCACCACAAAAGGTGCTGATTCTGATATCCTCAATGATAGATTGAAATTTGAACACAAAGGCTGCTCTAGACTGACCAGGCAGGATGGGAAGTAATGAACAGCATGTTAAACAACCACTAGAATTGCCCTTACTCCTTGATTCCAGTTCAAACCCAAGGAAATGGCAGTGAAACACAGGGTCTGCTAGAAATGCATTGCAAGTGGATGGCTGTAAACCTTCTTTAGGCTTTGCAGTTAGCTCTCGCCAATCATCTCAATTGCGGTCCAGCCGACTTTTCTAATGATGCTGCATCCAGCAACATAATCGTGCCTTTGAATCTGTTCCCACATCCCCCCCCACCTCTCCTCTCTCAACAATCGCAAGAGTTTAATATGCAATATGTATGCTGCAGCAAATGTTACACCCTAAAGGTGAATTATACTGCTTCTGGGACCAAGTGAACATTTTCTCTCCCTTTCCCACTGATTTAGTCCCTCCTCCAGCATTGCCATACATATTCTTGTTTTTCACTTTTTCCATGCCTCGGCTTTTTTTAGTCTTCTCATGACAGAATAAGTATTGTTTTCTCTTGGTTCTATTCTTGTTGACTTGCATATTGTCTAATGCAAACTTCTCATTGCTGGATACTGCAGCCTCTTTTCCTTCTCACCCCCTCAGCAATCTTCCTCTTCTATATATACACACCTTAGGTTCTGGGCAGTTTTCCTACCTTGTCACAATCTCATGATAAAACTGTTTGACTACAGCATTTGTGTGCATGCCTTTCTCTATTCTAAGATTTAGAATAGCTTGCAGTTATCCCTTCCCTCTTCCTACTTGTCTCTTCCCTCTTTCCTCCTCTCTTGTTCCTCATTTTTCATCTTTCCTTTCTTCTCTTTCTTCTGTCTTCCCCTTTGTATGTGTCTTTCTGCTTCCCTCCATCTTCTGTCTCTCTCTGCTTCTTTCTCTGTGCCTCTCATTTTTCTCTGTCTTGCACCTGTTTCTGTCTCTCTCTCTCTCTTTCTCTCTCTCTCTCTCTTTCCTCTCTATTACCTCCTCCTGGCTCAACACTTTCCCTGTGGAAGATTTTAAAAATCTATATTTACCTTCCTAATTGTGATTTGTTTATTCGTGTGTGTGTGTGTGTGTGTGTGTGCGCGCGCTCGCTCGCGCATGTGCGCATGACATGTGCACACACCAAAACTGGGGCACTGTCTCTTAGCTTATTTTGTGCTCAAGGCTAGAACTTTACCCCTTGAGCCACAGCTCCACTTCCAGCTCTTTGGTGGTTAATTGGAGATAAGTGTCTCATAGACTTTCCTAACCAGGCTAGTTTTGAACTGTGATCCAAAGATCTATGCCTCTTGAGTTGCTAGAATTACAGGCATGAACTGCTGCTACCTAGCTCTCACTCCTTTTGAATTGATCCTAATGGGTGTTTATGGATAGTTTGGTACAAATATAACATCCAAATAGCTTAATCATTGTCTCCTTAGACAAATCTCCCAACTACCTTTTTTTCCCTAGGAAAATACTGATTAAAGAAGAAAACATAATATCACTGGAGAAATAAATTAGATCTGGGATTGACTTCAGGATATATGAAATTGTCTGTATTTTTCACACCCCAGTCACATCTCACATCAGACAATATGTCTATGATTAGTGGAAGTTTGTTTTTCTATATTTGAAAGTGTGTCCTAGATGGACACAGGCTTGCTCTGATTTCATCTTTGAATCTCCAGTATCCAGCTTAATGTCTGGCATGTGACAAGGCCTGCACAGAGATTCTTAAATATATATTTTAGCACTGTCCCTTCCCAGTTTTAATTTTCCAAGTGAATCATATAAAATGAATATAATTCCCATCAAAATCATACTTGGTTGATACACGTTGTGTGTCAGAATCTAAGCAACTGTTCTACACATCCAATGACCTTTTAAATTGTGAATATGTCTTATGTATGCATATTACACACACATATTAGAACATTCAATTATGCAACCAATTGGAGAGAATGCATTTGAAAATCTGAACATATGTGATATAAAAACAGAAAGGTAAAAATTAGCATCTCAAAACTTCCAAGGCAACATAAAGGGTTTAAGAGATGAGCTGGGTCTCTGTGAAATCCTATAAAATGTTAAGAAGACAGGTAAGACAAATCTTAGATGCTGCACTGTCTTTCCCCAAATTTCTATTATTCAATGAGTGCTGAAGCCTTCAAAGTTAGCGTAGAAGGATTGACAAGCTGTTATCTGATTGTAATCAACCACAAAAGGGAACAAGATGCCCAAATGCATTTTTGTTCTTTGATTCACCTGGGGACAGAATGGGAGATATAAAATGTACAAAGTCTGCATATCAAGCACAGGCACCAGGTTCTATCCTTGATGCAGAGAAATAAGAAAATCACAATAAGCATTTCAAATAACATTTTTAGGAAGGCAACAAAACATTGCTGCATCATGAGGACCAGGAACTCAAACTGAAGTGAGCTAGCAGAGGAGCTGTGCCATGGAAGCTACTCAGCTGCTGCCTGGAAAAGATCTTTAGAAGCCCTAAAAAAGAAGAAAGCAGCAGCTTTGGTATGAAGATATATATATATATATATATATATATATATATATATATATAATGTTAGTAAAAAGAAGGTGGGGATGAGAAGCTATTTGTTTGTAAGCATGTATGTTCATTCCTTCCACAAAAAGGGGAAAAAAGAGGAAGTGAAAGAATGAAATCTTGATGAAGTGCTTCCGGAAAAGATGACAAGATTTATTATATGTCAGAGTATCACTTTGTCTCAACCGAGGTCATATTGGTAGCTTGTCTCAACCGAGGTCAGATTGGTAGCTTCTTTTTTTTTTTTTTGGGTCCAGTCGTGGGGCCTGAACTCTGGGCCTGGGCGCTGTCCCTCAGCTCTTCAGCTCAAGGTTAGCATTCTACCACTTGAGCCACAGCGCCACTTCTGGCTTTTTTCTTTTTGCTTATGTGGTGCTGAGGAATCGAACCCAGGGCCTCAGGCGTGCAAGGCAAGCGTTGTACCACTGAGCCACCTTCCCAGCCCGATATTGGTAGCTTCTTAACACATTATGCCTGAAATAGTTCCACTTAGGTCTTCTAAAATATTGTACTTTACTATAAAAATGTTAACCACTCTCTAGTCCCTTATATTTCCTTAGTTTTGTTCATACAGTATAGAAGAGATCCAGTGAAAACTGAAAAGTGAATCTGAATACATTTCTACATCTGTTTGATCTTTAAGATGCACTACAACTGAACTTGGTTGGCTTATTTGGAGTTTGTGTGGTGGAACTGGATTCCCAGTGAGGAACACACGTATTATGCAGTGGTTGCACTTTTACTGCTCCATTCGGAATGTATTTATTGAGAGTCTACTATGGATAGACATTGTACCTGGTACTAGATACAGAGTGGAGAAAAAAATAACAAGGTTCCTGTCCTCACGGACTAGTAAGAAAAATAATCAGAAAAATCGATCATATGATGAATTGATGATTGCATTTGTCCCCTGATACAGAAGAGAAAGAAATTAAGTTGTTTGAGGCTCTGAAAGAAGTATTATAGTTCTAGTTTTACGAGTTATGTGTACTTGTGTCAGACCATTATAAAGTCACTCAGTGCCTTCAAGCCTTAATATTCTTAACCCTGAAACAGAGATTAAAACAGCTGTGTAAATAAAATAGGAGGAGGCCATTCTGGGTAACTACAAGTTAACTAGTTATCTGGTTATTCTAGTTAACTAATTAGATAATTAGTTATTTAAGTTAACAAGAAACACTTACATTTATTATGTTGCTAGTAATCTAATCTATTTTTTATTCTTTCTTACCTAGGAAAGTGTCATAGGACCTGACCTCAGACCTAATCTGTTATAGATTACTGACCGCTGACTTCCAATGTCAAACTCATGACCTTTGCTTGTACTCCTAGTCTAGGAACCTGTTCTGTCATGGTCAATTAGTTACAGAAACAACTTTTATATCAAGATGTATCCAAAAATCTGTCTGGTAACTAGTCCATTTCCAACAAAAACCCATTACTTATTTTTGAAGTGGTGAAAACCCATTAGTTCTACTTGCATTAGTGTTTTGATTAGTTTGTCATTGGTTCTTGAACTTCATCTGTTAAGCACTCTTTAGGGAATTAGGTTCAGAAAAGTCTTTCTTGGTGCTAGGTTTGGCAGAAAGCCTGAAACTTAAAGTTTGGTGGAAAAAAGGAGCAATAATGCCTCAGATCTTACAACTCAGTGAGATGAGTCTACTGAACACAGCTTTGAAAATTTAGGGCCCTTTAACAGCCTAGGGTGGTTGTGCTAATGAATTAATAATCTCAAATGTTGGGCACTAAAAACAAATAATATAAACTCTGGATCTCATCTCAGAAGTTTATTTCTTTTTAAATAGAAGCCTTCTATATCTTGATTTTTTTTGGGGGGGGGGTCCAGTCCTGGGGCCTGAACTCTGAGCCTGGGCGCTGTCCCTCAGCTCTTCAGCTCAAGGCTAGCGCTCTACCAATTAAGCCACAGCGCCACTTCAGGCTCTTTTCTTTTTGGTTATGTGTTGCTGAGGAATCGAACCCAGGGCCTCATGCATGCAAGGCAAGCGCTCTACCACTGAGCCACCTTCCCCGGCCCCTATATCTTAATTTTAAAACTTTTCCCTCTCTTTAAGAAAAGAATTATTCTAGTTCATCAACTAGTGCTCAAATTTAGTTCTGGCTATTTTCAATTCCAAGAATTGAATTGGAAAGGATTGACCCATCTGCAGTAAAAGTTGTTGGGCTGAGTATGTGGCCATGCTTACAGCTTCTTAGAGAATAGAGATCAGGAGGAATGAGGTTAGAGGCCAACATGGGAAAAAATTATCAAGGATTTTCTCAATTAGTAATTGAGGAATGGTGGTGTATCCTATGATCCCAGCTAATTGGGAAGCCATAGGTAGAAGTAGCACAGTTCTGAGACTAGCATCAGGAAAACTTAACTGAAAAATAAAACCTTGACTGAAAAATAACTAAAACAAAAGAGAGCTGGAGGACATGGTTCAAGTGGTAGAGTTATTCTGTATAACAAGTATCAGGCTCTAAGTTCCAACTTTAATTCCACAATATCTACTTTTTATCTACTGATGATAGATAGATAGATAGATAGATAGATAGATAGATAGAAAAATGGTTGTAGGTACATTTCCTCCACCCACAGGTCACGTATTTTCTTAGATTCAGAATGAATCTTTCCTAACCTGAAGTGAATTCCTTGATCAAGTAGTGTATTAGGGAGGTATTGATTGCCAAATAAATATTGCATTCTGGGCTCCCTATACAATATAAAGAATGAGACATTCTAGGGCTAGAAATTTCAAATGTATAATAGAAAATCTCTATGTGCTTCTGGAACCCAAGGCTCATAGATATGCTTTCAAGTTTTACTGACAGTGTGTTTCATGTTAAGCTGAATCCCTTCTTCCTAAAGGTACGATTCTGATGGTCATCACAGGTCTAATCAGGGATGCTGCTGACTGCAATTGCTCACTCTCTCTCTCTTTCTCTCTCTCTCTCTCTCTCTCTCTCTCTCTCTGAGATACGTCATAATTCAAAATGCAGCTGTAGTCCAAGAATTGAGTGGAAAGGAAACATTGCTCTTTTACAAATATTCTCACAAATATATCTTTCTTTTTTGGTAGTATTAGACAGAAAATAGGCTGTACATGTATGCGTATTTGTGAGCATGCAAATGTGTATTTTTCCCTGGAATAATAATAGCCTTGATGAGAAGCCCTTTCATTAGAATTACAGCATCAGCGGCTGTAAAAAAAAAAAAAAAAAAAAAAAAAAAATAAAACCATCCTTAGGTAAATTGCAATTTGTAAGCTTCCAGTTTGAATGATTCAGCTGTGGTTACTAGGGAACCACAAGCCTTGTTCATATTGCAGAGGAAAATTCTAATGATCCCCTAGTGTCCCCAGACTGTGGAAGAGCTCATTAAAGGAAAAGTACTGCTCTCCCTGTTAAAGACACACAAGTCAAAACTGCAGAATGTCCACAGAAAGGTTTGAGGTGTTGCTCCCATTCTGCAGAGCTTACACTTTCAGACCAGGGTTGTTTGAATTGTGCAGATGTGCCCTTGTGGGAAACTGTTATTATGCTGAAGCCCATTCAATCTGAGGAATCTGACAGTGGAAAACAAAGAGCCTCACTCAGTCCTCTTTTATTTGAGAGTGACATCACACACATATATTTAGCATTTCTTTAAGACTTTTTTCTCCTCACACTGCGAGTGATTTATGTAAAGAATTTCAGGAAATTCTCTTGATGACTCTAAGTAAGGCTCATTCCATTTTATAAAGGAGTAAACTGGGATTTAGAGCAGTCAGAGAAATGGCCCAACTACATATAAAAACCTGATCTGAAACCAAACTTCAACTCAAAACCCTGCACTTCACCATTAAGTTAATAATGACCAGTATTGTTATCCTAAGTTAATACATACAGTCTTGACTCTGTGGTTCAGAGGCTCTTGTCTGCTGCTGCCCAGTCGCTCAACAACTGGGGCTATAGGAACTGCCATTCCAGTTCAGCAGAGACTCTGAGGAGGTGTGATCAGCCATACTCACTATGCTTTCCCAACCCAGAGCCCACACTACTGTGCACACATAGCTCTGCTCTATTTTGCCTGCACATTGTAAAGGAAATGGGGCTGTGGTCTCCCATTTTCCACTCCTGCATGGGAAGTTGGGTGAAGAGCAACCATCTTGAGGCAAGGATAGGCTAAAGTGGACCTGAAAGTCAGGGCAGTCTGCCAACATAAGTCATGATTGAAGAAAAAAATATGAAAAATATATGAAAGCCCTTACTTTATACACGTCCACTCATAAAAATATTTTCTTAAAATGACAGAAAAAAAGAGTTGAATTACTTAGTTTATAAAGGAAACTAGTGAAAAAAATAATTCAGCAATAGACCCATGGCTTATTTATTGATTCACTTGTAAAACCAAAGTATTATTAGCTGACAAGGCTTAGAGATAATCTAATTCAGCTTTATTTCACATGGAATAAAACCCCTGAGGGCTGGAGAGATGAATAGACTCTCCTGGACTGAAGAATGGTAGAGCCAGGAGTAGCACTCCAGTCTCCTGACAGAGAGGTTAGCTTGGACTCTCCTGGTCAGGGATTAGTTTGAGGATATGTTCGATGGGGAGCAGAGACTTGGGGATGGAGAAGCATACTATGCAGGCCATATGTAAGCTAGGAGAAGAAGCTAAGAGAAGAGCAAGGCAAGTGGAGTCTAGTTACCAGACCAATCGTATCAATTTACCACTGGGTTAGATTCTGGGGATGATATTGTAATTCCAAACCATCAAGGGGTCGAGAAGTCTCAGTTAAGGAAACCAGTTGCATTCTGCAGACGAAACCTCAACATTTTATTAGATTTGTTTTCTCCCTCCATGTTTTATTTCGGAAACTTTTGCCTTTCATGTGGAAAAGCACCTACTTAAAAGCCTGGGAGGTTCTCTCCAAATTATTTTTGCATCTGTGATGTGCTTTTTTCTTTGGCCACCAGTGTCAGTTCCTGACAAGGGGTCCTTCTGAGTATGAAACACAGTGTTTCTCCACAAGGAGGCGCTGGCCTGGTCCAGATCCTTGGAGTGGACTGTGTCTTCAAAGCACAAAGGGACACGTGACAAGCCAAAACATAAGCAAAGGGATGAATTTGCAGATGGCACTTAGAGATGCTTTGGGAAAATAATTCTAAAATTTTTTCATGCATAGAGTTGTTTAAAGTATGCATAATTTTGCCTAGTGAGCTTGTTAAATATTAAGGCCCAAAGAAACATAGGTCCCATGGTTTCCCTTATTTGCAATAACTAGTATATGTCTGAGACAAGCAGAAAAGGTCAGATCAGTCGATGTTAGCCAAAATGAACTCCAAGATAAGGACTCAAATGGTTTTTCTTTCTTGCTATGGTTTCTAACATATTTATATTTCTTTGTTGCTTTGTATGTCCCTCCCCCATGATATAACCTCTGTTGTTCACTGTATTTGGTGTTGGTATAATTTGTGGAGGGGAAGGGAAAAAACAAATTGTTTAAATAGGGATACAGGTGGACCCATTGCAACAATGAGATGTACAAGATGTTATGTTGAAAAACGAACTTTACAACTTTGTCTGGGCGAGGGGGGGAAATGGGTAGGGGACACAAAGGAGGAGGCAACAATGCTTGATAAGAAATGTACTCATTACCTTTCTTATGTAATTGTAACCCCTCTGTACGGTATTTTCACAATTAAAAAAAAAAGAATACCTGTCAATCGAATTGGGACCAACTCTCTGACCTAGAGGTTTTGAGTCTGAGAGACTGGGCTAATACATCTCTTTGCTAAAGAAGGCTCTTAGGTGACCTGGCTACAAGGAATCGCTGTACTGCATTTTGAGAAATCATTTATCACCTTGCTACCCAAAGTGTGATCCTGACTATCATGTGTTTATATGCATACAATTTTAGGTTTCATTGTTAACCTTCCACGTTAAAATACCTATTTTAGCCGGGCGCTGGTGGCTCACGCCTATAATCCTAGCTATGCAGGAGGCTGAGATCTAAGGATCACGGTTCAAAGCCAGCCTGGCAAGAAAGTCCATGAGACTCTTATCTCCAATAAATCACTAGAAATCCAGAAGTGGCACTGTAGCTCAAGAGGTAGAGTGCTTGCCTTGAGCTGAACAGCTGAGGGACAGCACCCAAGCCCAGAGTTCAAGCCCCACAATTGACAAAACAAAACAAAAGAAAACCTATTTTAACAAGACATTATTCTAGATGATAATATGCATATTATGATCAGAAGCCACTTATTTAGAAGATAACTTTGTACACCAGGAGCCATTCACTACAAAATACCATAGACTGTGTGGCTTAAACAGGAGAAATGCATAGTCTGGAGGCTGGAAGTACAAGATTCTTCTCCTCCTCCTCCTTCTCCTTCTCCTTCTCCTCCTCCTCCTCCTCCTCCTCCTTCTTTTCCTCTTCCTCTTTCTCCTCTTGTTCACTTGCCACCTTTTCTCTGCATCTTCACGTGGTTTTTCCTCTTCAGTTTGCCGAACTCTAGTGTCTGTCTATCTAAATATCTTCATCAGGTATGGACACCAGTCCATACAGATTCTATTAAGCCTTGTGTTAGTGGCCTCCTTTAAGCAAGTCAGTTCTTGAGATGTTAGGTGTTGGGGCAAAAGGAGGAGGAGGGGGAGGAGGAGGGGGATGAGGAGGAGGAGGGGGAGGAGGACGACGA
>NW_012267267.1:8138813-8149527 GCF_000151885.1 Dipodomys ordii
GGAGGAGGGGGAGGAGGAGGAAGAACAACTATTATTTTGTTACCAGGATTTGGCTCAGGACCTCAAGAACTCATTTAGCTTATTTGCTCATGTCTGGCCCTCTATCAGTTGAGCTATACTTCCTGCCCTGATTTCTGCTGGTTACTTTGGAGATGGAATTCCATGGACTTAACTGCTTTGAGCCATGATTCTTTAGGTCTCCTTAGTAGCTAGGATTACAGGAATGAGCCACTGGTGCTTAGCTGAAGATAAATGTTTTTGAGAGATAACATTCAAGTCATAAAAGAAGGCCTTCTTAGTAAAATACTGTCACTGGGAAGAATCCCAAGAAGGTCGAAAACTTATTAGTTTTTCTCCTTTTTCTCCATCATTCTTCCTCTTGGTAAATGGCATTATCACTGGCTTAATTTGAAATGAGTTTCCTCTGCCTTGACATCCATATTTGATAAGCCACCACATCCTCCCAGTAGCTTCAGATAAGTATACAAGCAGACAAACACAAATCATCATAACATCACCCTACAGCTGTTCCCTTGCCGGTTGTGTCACTTCCCTCTGCCTGTCTACTCCAGTTCTTTGCGTTATCCTCTTCTCTAGCTATACTGCACTTCTAACTTTTGAGGTATTTGCCATAGCTAGAACTCCATTTTACTTTCCTCCTCTACACCCTTAATATTTGAACATCATTCAAATCTCAACCTATATGTCATTTTCTTCCTACAGTCTATTTACCTCAGTGCTATAGAATAGCTAGGTGGCTTTCTTCAGGGCTCTTGCTACTCATAACTTTTAAAAAACATCCTCTTATTTCTTTTTTTTAATGTAAATTTTATTGTAAGATACTATATAGAGGGTTTACAGTTACATGAGTAAGGTAGTGAATACATTTCCTATCGAGCATTGTTTCCTTCCCCTTTGTCCCTTCCCCACCTCCCCAACTCCTCCCTACCCCTGGGAATTTGTAAAGTTCATTTTCAACATAGTGCCTTGTACATCTCATTGTTACAGTGGGTCAACCTGTATCCTTGTTTCAGCATTTTGTTATATCCCTTTCCCTCTGCAAATTAGAAAAACCTACATACAAGATGCAGGGCACCAGAATCAAATGCAGTGAAATTATATTAAGTGAAGTCAACCAAGCTAGAAGAAACATAGGTCCCATAGTTTTCCCTTATTTGCAATAACTACTACATGTCTAGGATAATCTTACCAGACAAGCAGAAAAGGTCAAAAGCTATGTGCATATGACCATATAAGATGATGCTAAGAGAAATGGACCCCAAGATAGGGACACAAGAGGTTTTTTCTTTGTTGCTGTTGTTTTTAGTGTGGTTATAATGTACTATGTGATTTTTTTGTTTCTTTTGTATGTTCTTCCCCCATAACTCCTGTTTTCATTTCTTGCTATGGACTAAAACATTCCTTGGAGGCAGGTCTCGAGTTTCACTTACAACCGTATTTTTGTTACCCATCTCTCATCTGACACAGAGTGAGCACTCACATGTACTTGTCCATGTGTTAATGGCAACATTGCACATATGAAAGGCAAAAGCCTGGGGACAGAATACCTGAATGCAAGTACAAATAATTACCACTAATGTGATGTTCTTGGGGAGAAGACTAATTGGAAACAGGTGTTAGAGAGATATACTTGGTTTTCCCTGAACATGTTTTTCAAAAACAATTTAGCCTGATAAGCATATGGATTTAGAATTACAAGTGCACTGATGGAGACAAAGGGACAGGATATATGAAGTAAGAGCGGACCTGGTACCACCAGGCATTCTTCTTTCCCTCAGACATCTCAAGTCTTCTGTGATGGTGAAGGTCATATCTTTTTTTTCTGAGAAGCCCCGAGAATCTCCACCTGGCCTTCTCTCCTCAACAAGTACCACAGACAAAATTCTATCAGGCTTGCCTTGTCTACCAGCTACAAGGGCTAGGGCAAGTAGCAGTCTTGAAGGGATTTTTACATTTTTCTGGATACCTAGGATAGAACTGTTGCTGTAATTGGGTCTAAAAGAGTAGCTATCAATGTCTTTGTAGAGTGGGGACTTCAGTTATACAAAGTGGCTGAAATGCAATTTAATGGATCTTTCTCAGCCAATAACTTATGTGATCCTTACAATTGCCACAGGAGGAAGTATGAATACTCCATTCAATCAGCTACCTGACTTGAAATATAGACAGTTCATATAGCCAGGAAACATGGAAGCTTATGCTCAGTTCTAATCTCTCTCATTCCAAGTGGGAGAACTCTTCTTCATACCTTCTAGACCCAGCCCCGTCTATCCCACTTAGTTTTCTGTACTGTACATCCTACCCCAATTCCTACCCATTGTCAAGGCAGTAGTCTCTACTGTGGCAAAGCTTGAATGCCTCAGAGACAGCCCACCCATGACATTTCAGAAAAGGATTTGTGATTCTTATTCTCCCATAATCCTCCCTCGTTCAGTCTTCTCTGTCTTATACTTGTCCAGACACCAAAATAACTCAAAGATAACGCCATAGCAAAATTCTAACAGCCATTTTCCAATTGGTGAGACCGCAATCTCTGGAGTCATCCTTGTCTGTTACCCCTCATCAATGATTTCTTAATTAAATTGTCGAAATCGTGCCACTTCTCAAGCTCTGCTGACACTCTCATCTCTTCCTGGAGACAATTGCATTAGCCTTCCTGGCAGGCCACTTTCCCTTTCTGCCTCTTCTTCATCCTTGAATTGGCAGAGTAATCGTTTAAAATGCAAGTCAGCTGATTTCATCCCAGGTAGCTGCCTGCATCACTCAGATTGCAGCTCCTCACAACACTTATGGTATCTGGATGTCTCAGTGTCTCTGGCTCTGTGTCTCCATCCACTAGGATGTTTGCCAGCTACTCTATTGCATTCTCTTTCTAGTCTTTATAACATCAAGCATCTTGCTGAATTAAGACCTTTGCACTTCTATTTTCTCTGCTTATAAGGTGCTTCCTGTATGTATCTTTATTTCCTTGCTTTAGGTCTCTGCTCAGATGTGTCTCGATCTATAGGTAATTTCTTGGGCAATTTATATAAAATAGCTACCTCTTCTGTTCCTCTTATGCAGTTTCTTCATAGAATTTACTTCCATCCAGCGTACTATGTGTGTGTGTATATGTATGTGTATGTGTGATATATATATGTATATATATATATATATATAATTGCTTTTCCTCCCTGGAATGTAGTCTTTCTAGGGGCATGAACCATATTTTGGTGGGGTCATTTTTCGTGTGTCTTTAGCACCTAGAAGAGTATTTTTATGCAAATGAACGAATGTATGCCAATCTTGTTTATTTGTTAGTTTTACGCTTCCATTATATATCTATATCTTCATGTCTGCCTTAACAGAGCAAGTTAAACACATAGTCATCCTTAATAAATGCTTACTGGCTATGAAGACTTTATGCTAGGTTGTCAGTGATGGTAACAGGACCATTAACCAGGACCCAAGTAGAAGGAAGTGAATATTCATTAAGTGAGGTATAAGGCTACAGGCAGATGAATCCCAAACAGATCTAGAGCCTACTAAATATAATGGCAGTAGACATATAGAAGTGTATTGTCAGGAAAAGTGGTGATGTTTTAACCTTTGGGAAAGTATCTTAAGCCTGTCATATGTCACATTAGTAATACAAACACTAATTAAGCATCATATACTACACATGGTTTCAAGTTCTTTCTAAATTTTAACCTCTTCAGTTCTAACAAAAACTCTGTACTGTACTGACTTTTACAGTCTCCTTCCACACATGAGAAATGAGATGAGTGGAGTTAAGAAGCTTGTCTAGGTGCTCCAAGCTCTCAGGTGGCAGAGACAAATATCAGATTCAGCCAAGATAGCTCTCCAGCTCAGATGGCCAAGGAAATCAAGGAGTAAGATAGTTCTGCTATTTCCTTTCAGCACATCTTAGAAAGCATTAATGAAAAAAAACCTCTCTATTTCAATGAAACAGTACAATATTTTTTAGGGTTTACTACCTTGTCCTAAGACTATTGGGCCCTTATTCCTATTGAGCTCTAGTCAATGGAGCACTGATCACTATGCCTAAACTACTCCAGGTATGGTGTGGCCCATAGATAATGAGATAAGTAAGGCATTTTATGAATGTCTTGAATTATTCTTGGAGGCTTGTCTTTCAAAATAAAGAAGAAACATAGAAATGAAGTAAACTATTCTTTGCCTTGTTGTGCCAGATACCTGTCATGGTCCAAAGCAGCTGAGTCTCTCCAGAAACTGTGAAAATGTCTTAAAGATCCAATTACACTTTTGGCTTATCTGATTTCATTAGAAAGAAATTAACTTTTTAAAAATCAAGTGCTTCCAGGTACTGCTGACTCATACCTGTGATTCTAGCTAGTCAGGAGGCTGAGATCTAAGTACTGAGATTTGAAACTAACTCAAGCAGAAAACTCTTCAAGACTCCTATCTCCAATTAATTGGCAAAAAGCTGGAAGTGGAGGTGTGACTATGTGGCAGAGAACCAGTCTTGAGCAAAAAAGCCACACACACACACACACACACACACACACGCACTCACACACACACACACATGCACGCAAGCACACACACATGTAACCAAACACAGGTTCTGAATTCTATTGTGAATTGATCAATGTAGTCTAAGAGAATAGACTAGACTAGACTAGACTAGACTGACTAGACTGCAGCTTCTTAAATGCATCTATTTTATAGAAGTCACAACTGATGTGTGCTTTTATTTTGCCCACTTCTGTATCTTATGTTGTATATTGATACACTTCTTGACACCATATTAGATATTTCATTTTCCCAGAAGATCCATCATGGGAACAGAGTACATGGAGTACCTGGAAGACATAGAGCCGTCACTGTATATATAATAGAACATACACATTTTTTGATGGCAAATCTACTTATCAAAAACTTTGAAGAAACATAGTTTTGCTGAATTGCAGCTTTAGATGGATGCCTGCTCTTTTCAATAACTCCTTTAAGGGTAAAAAACCCTCCAAACCTCCAAAGACTGTAGATATATTTAAAATAAGATTCATGGAATTTGATATTTAAAGATGTGCCTGGTGAAACAGGCCAGCATGATCACCCGCTCTGCACCTCATTAGGAGATTTTTTTTTTTGATAGAATCCCACACCAGGGAGCCCCATCCAGCTGACTCTGCAGTCAAGATAGGAATTTTAAACTATGCTCATGTGTAGGTTCTAGTAATATTGAGTTGCTTTAGAGCTTTTTTTAGCTGGTAGTTTCTACTCAGGAGCCAGCCTTTTCTGCATCATTGGGTGGTTATTCCAAGAGGGTTCATTACTCATCTTTCTATGTGCAGGTGCATGCATGTGTGCACCTATGTGTTTGGGAGAGAGGGAGAGAGAGAGGGAGAGAGAAGGGGAAAGAAAGAGAGAGGAGAGAAAGGCCAAAAGCCACCAGAAGTCTTAACAATAAAAAATTAAAATTGAAATCTAAATTATCTTTCTATATTTTTTCACTCCTGCCTCATTTTCATGGTCTTCCTGGTAATATTGAGGAAGGCAAGAGGAGAAATATGAAAAGAGTCCTCTCTCTTAAGCATGATGATATCAATGTCCCTGTAATGGATATGGCAAACACTGCAAGATTCCTGCTGTGTTTTTGCTAAGCATGGCTTGCTCTTTCCTGAGGCCTTGGAGAGAAGCCTGTTTATTCACTGGAGCATTCTGGATATCACTGACATTTTCTTTGACTGTGCCTCAGGCTGTTGTAAAGCAGAGGGTTTTTTACAGGAGGGTTAACTGCTGAATGTCGGAAAGCTTCAATATCCACATGCTTTAACAGCAAATAAAAATTCTTGTTTTTCTACTTTCAGGTGGGGCTGAGAGCAAGTCAAATATTAATGGGTTCTGGTTGTGGATGGGAGGCTAGGGTAGCGTGTGAGTGAAGTTTATGCGCCTTCATGCTATTCTTGCATTTGAGTATTGGCAATTATATCCTGCCTGGAGATGACAGCCATGGAAGATGGACTGGAGGCTCACACAGTGACCTCAATAATTATATGTTTAAACTACCATATAGTTTGTACATTTCAAAGCCCAACCTTAATTCATCAAGCATTGGTGTCAGGATGGAAATTGCTAGATCCATTTATGCTCATGTTCTGGTCTCTAGTCTCCTTCTGGCTGTTAGGAATGAAGCCTAGCTGCCAGGTTTCTCTTGTTGATTGCTTTTGTTTTCAACAACAAAAAATGAGAGAATAATAGGAGCTTCCTTGGAGTGGTTTTGCAGGGATACAAGGAATTTCTGCATGCAAAAGACTTAGATTTGTGTCTGGCATAGAGGAGGTCTGCTCAGACATTCACACTTATCATCATATTTCTCATCTATCATAGGACCAGCTCAGCCCTATACACATTCATATATCTCGGCTACCTCTATCTCTATAGGTAAAATAGTGTCCCTGCCCTAATATCTCTTGAGTAACAGAGTAAGGCTGATTTCCTTTCTCTTGTCAATAAAATATTGACAATTCTGAGTCTAGTACACTGCAGACTATGGATACATACAAAGATGATGTCTGAAAACTTGCTGCAGCAAAACCAAAATGAGCTATGGGAATGGGACCCCCCAGGTTTTTCTTCTGAATATTATGTGTTTCCTTGCAAGGCAGACATGGAAGGACAATTTCTTCTTTAGGTAAATATGACCATATTGTCTTATTTATACTCTCACATGACTGATTTCCGTAATTCCTTATAATTAAAGGATCTTGTGAAGGTATTTGAAAGATGCCATTTTTGAAGGTAATGAGATTAGTCATGAAGATGGCTTTGATGATGAGACAAGGATCATTTTAAGAAAAGACCAGAGTTTGCTTTCAGTCTTTCTCTTTTCTGTGTGAGAATACAATGAGAAAGTAGCCAACTGAAAGCCAGAAAGAGAGCCCTCACTGGGAAACAGAATTGTTTGACACCTTGACCTTGGCTTTCCTAGCTTCCAGAACAAATTTCTGTTATTGAAGTAACTCAGTCTATGGTATTTTATGATGGCCCCAGATGACAAATACAGACACGATTTGATGTTAAATGCTATGGGGAAACCAGGATATGAAACCAGTCCTGTCCAATATATTTTGCCACATGACCCACAAATAGCTATGCATAGATTCTGGTCAAGGGTGAGGTCTCTACTCAGGGTCTTTCTCTTATAGCATGGGATAATGGTCTTAATATGTATTCTCCATGCTTTTCCTAACACTGCACTTCTCGCCATGAATTGCAGTACTTCAATTATTGCCTGTATCCTCATCTAGTTCCTTGAGAGAAGTACCATGGTCTTGTTCACTGTTATATCCGTGGCACTAACTCACTGAATTGTACCTAACAGTTACTCACCAAGTATTGAGGGAATAAATTAATTAGCAGGATAAATTATTCATAAAGAAAGTTGTTTGAAATAACTTGATTTACCATGTTTATTAACCCATGTTTGCACACAGCCATGTAAAATTTGAGTCTTATACAGTCAAATTCCAATTCAAGTGCTAAGAGTTGAGTTTAAAATGGCTATGTCACTGGCAATGCCGTAAATCAAGGATCGTATATCATGCATTTATTCTGTCCAAGTGCTTTGAACATGCCAAAACCTGGGTATGTGTTTTGTTCAGAGACCTATAACTAAACAAGTTATATAGTTAGCTAGCTGCAGTTTTCTTCTGTTGAGCTTCAAAATGATTATTCCAGATACGAGCTGATCAAAAGCGCTAACTTGTCTCTCAGTAGAAAATTCTGTTCATGTGCCCAGCATCATTATGCCTACAAAGCTCTCCCTTATATTTCATGACAACTAGACTGAAACTGTCACTGATGTTCTATAAAATGTGAGCTCTTGAATGACAGAAGATAAATTCTATTCACGGGGCTGGGAAGGTGGCTCAGTGGTAGAGCGCTTGCCTTGCATGCATGAGGCCCTGGGTTCGATCCCTCAGCACCATGTAAGCAAAAAGAAAGAAAGCCTGAAGTGGCACTGTGGCTCAAGCAGTAGAGTGCTAGCCTTGAGCTGAAGAGCTGAGGGACAACACCCAGGCTCAGAGTTCAGGTCCCACGACCGGACCCCCCCAAAAAATTCTATTCACCTTTGCTTTTTAACATATAACCATATTAAAAAATACCACCACACCAAAGGTTTTTAGAATGAATGCCTAAATAAATGCTTATGTACAAATAATTAATGTTCATCCTAACCAATCTTGTTTGCTGATGCATATTACTTGATTTTTGAAGGGAATAGTGAGCTTGAGTCATAGTGGCTGGGAACATGGACTTAGGAAGCAAGGGAGAACTCATGCCTGGCTCTGCCCCTTGCTGCTGATGGCCACAGACAAGTGAATAATGCTCTCTAAGACATGTCTGTAACATTCAATCTCCAGTGTTCCTGCGAGGCTGTTTTGAAGATTTACTGAGATAATCTTTATAAACTGCTGAACATAGCATGGGGCATCTAAGATGCTTCAGTAAGGGCAAGCAATTATTATTCCCTCCCTGGACCTTCACCATGTTTCCTCTAGGATTTATGAAGGCTAGGAAACACTAATGAGTAATCTGTTTTGAATACTTATATGTCACACTCTGTGCTAAGCATTGCACATTTTCTCCACATCTTACTCTCACTATATCCTTATTTTGCTCTTACATTGTGGATTAGATACACCGAGTAGATAAAAAAGTAGGTAAAATTTTACCTCCAAGTTCATACAGTAGGTAAGTGGTAGAAGCAGACAACTGTATTTAAAACCACTAGATAGACAGACCTCTTTGTTTTCACTTCTTTTTTAAAATACATTTTTTATTGTAAAAGTACTGTACAGAGGGGTTACAGTTACATGAGCAAGGTAATGAGTACATTTCCTATCAAGCATTGTTATCTCATCCTTTGTTTTTCCCCTACCATCCCTTCTCTCCCCACCTCCACAACTACACTCCCCCCTCCTCCCACCTCCCCCCAACCCCTGCCTAAATTATAAAGTTCGTTTTTCAACATAGTATCTTGTTCATCTCATTGTTTAAATGGGTCAACCTGTATCCCTGTTTAAGCATTTTGTTTTTTTCCCTTCCCCTCTCCAAATTACAGAAGTGTATATACAAGATGCAGGGTACTGACATCAAATACAGTGGAAACCGGGGTTATACCGTGGGCGAGGGACATATTAGAAACAATAGCGAGAAAGAAAAAAAATCCACTTGTGTCCCTATCTTGGGGTTCATTTCTATTGACATCATCTTATCTGGTCATATGTACATAGTTTTTGACCTTTTCTGCTTGTCCCAGACATATACTAGTTATTGCAAATAAGGGAAACCATTTGACCTATGTTTCTTTGGGCCTGGCTTACTTCATTTAATATATTTTTTTCCAAGTCTTTCCATTTCCTAACAAATGGGGCAATGTCATTCTTTCTGTTGGAGGCACATATCACATTTTTTTTATCCACTCATCTACTGAGGGGCATCTGGGTTGGACCACAGGGTTGACCTTTTGGCTGCCATTCAGTGGAGACATTTATATCTTTATTCAGTTCCATCTGTTTACTGGGTACTGGGCTAGCAGATATAATTAAAACAGTTATTAAACTGAACTGCTAAGGGAAGTTCTCTATTTTATTTGGGCTCATAAATTTTTTATTCCAACTTAAAAATCTGCTTGTATACAGCAGCATATACCCAATTTTATTGTTACTTTCCATTTAACTGGAACATAACTATGACTGTAAAGCCCATATAACTCTTAACTCCTATTTTCTATTTTTATCAGTCCAATTTCACAAAGTGGCAAGCTATAGCCTAGAAGAGCAACTTTCTCCATATTACCCCTGAGTTGGCTGTGGAAGCAAGTACAGCCCCAAAGACTCAAGCCATGTGAATCACCTTAGCACTCTCCCTTCTGCTGTAGATAATCTGGTTGTGAGTAGCTCATGACAATATGCCCAAGTTTCTGTTTGTAGGAACTTCTGCAGTTGGTAATAATTTTCTCAAGGGCATGTGGCTAGAAAGTGGTAGTACTGAAAACTGGACCAAAGCTATTAGTTCAATGGTATCAATGTGATAACACATGGCAGAGAGACTTTAAGCCTTAGGAACAGAGTTATCAGGTTAAAATCATTCTTTGGTTCTTTCATTCTACTTATTAGTAAGTTCACTCTACTTGTTTTTCTCTCTCTATTAATGGCGTCTTCTTCAACATTCCTTCCTTCATGAATGTTAAGTTTCATATGAGGATAAGTTTTGTCTCTCTCATTCCCTAATATACATTTATGCCATAAAACTGTGTGTAGCCAATAGATTAGACTTATTAAAATGCAAAGATATTCTTTTTATTAAATCTAGAGTTGCAGTGTTTGATGGTGGAAAACCTTCGATTTAATCACTATCTAATGCAAATGGGTAACTACTGCTTCACTCCTTTCTGAAACTGGAATTTTGCCATGTAAACTCACGGTTACCCGAGTCATTTTCCTACCCTTTGATTTTGGGTTCAGCCACATGACTTGTTTTGGTCAATAGAGTAAAAAAGCAGGAAACATCTCAAAACGTTTTGCCTGTGTCCATCTTTTCCTTTTCTGACTTTGCTATGAGCAGGACATTCCATGAGGTGTCCCAAGAAAAATGTCAGACATGTGGAGGAGACAAGAACTGTATATATATATATATATATATATATATATATATATATATA